>NC_060960.1:5621838-5644338 GCF_910589235.1 Vespa crabro | reverse complement strand
TTCCATGTTCTATACTTAATTCGTACTTTGCTCGAAAGAATCTCGAAGACGGAAAGTTAAGATAATTTTAGAAAATATTCTTCAAAATGTGAGAATCCTTTACAGAGAATTTTATCGTCTTTCTTTCTTCCTTGAATAAGCAATCAGATTCTTTTCAATCAATGAATTTTTTTTTTTTTTTTTTTTTTTTTTTTTTTTTTTTTTTTAAGATAAAATTATGTCAATCATTCATCGAATCTAATTAATAAAACAGTTTAAAAAAAGCCACCATTAAAGCTCTTATTTCAAAAGTCGTATTATAATTATTGTTTTACATCCGAATTTTATGAAATGGTTTATCGACATTTTAATTGAACGATGAAAATTATTAATTATTTAACAATTGCACAAAATAATAATAATAATAATAATAATAATAATAAATATTTTATCAAAATTTTAATAATTATCGATATTGTTTCATAACAAAATAACAAATTGTCCTATAGTCGATATTTATCAAATACTCCATCAGTATTTTTAATAATCAATAGTATTGTTAGATATTATTTTATAATAAATATCAGTTATTTGATAAATAAAATATCTACCAAAACTAATCTCATTATATTGTATATTGCCTTAAAGATGCTGCTTATTAAATGTAATAATTCATTGTGAATCTTAATAATGATTTATCCATCCTCCAAGATATTATTAAACATACGATAGAAACAGGAACTTCGTTAGTGACTCAGGCTAAATATCCTCCTGCTAAAGTTGATTATTAATTTCGGTGAGTAGCCATAGATAGACCTTTGCCTTCGTATGGTCACAGGCCAATATCCTAAATACACTTGCCTTTGCCAGGATTACATAAATCTGATCCCGTGATATAGGCGTATATAAACACGATATCTAAGTTCATTTCTATATATATATATATATATATATATATATATATATATATGTATATATAAAAATAGTTCACATATAAGATTTGACCACTTATTATTCTTATTATTATTATTATTATTATTATTATTATTATCATTAATACTATCATAGAAATATCGTAATTAAACATTAATATTTTATACTTATATTAATCGTTTCATGAAAATATAATGATTAATTATCGAAAAGATAAATTAATGGTCAAGGATATGATCGTTTTATTCGCATTCGACATTCGACATTCGACATTTAAATATATATTTAACAAATTAAATGAATCTAATTTATCTAATTCGACTAAGATAGAGGGATTAGGATTAAGGATTAGAATTAATGGTAAGTTTCCAGTAGTACGAATGTACAAAAGAGACGTGTCGCAAACATGAGCATACTTAGCTCTCAAACTATACGACTTAATGTTGTTGACTACCTTTGCTACGCTAAACACGTTCGACAAATTGAACAGGAAAGTACACTCACTCTCTTTTTTCCCACCTCTCTCTCTCTCTCTCTCTCTCTCTCTCTCTCTATCGTTCTCTCTCTCTCTCTCTCATGGACTTACAGAATATATTCCTCGTGGATATGTGAGAATTGTGATAAATTCACTTTACAATGAACTTCTCTCGGTTACTCCGCTATTAATCATTCCGATAGTTACATGTTTTCTTCTGTTTGTCCTATAGAAATTTCTCAACAAAGAACTCACCATTCCCCCCGTACTCAGTTACATCTTGTTTTACTTGGGAATACAACGTTGCTCGAATTGAACTCGAATTGTTCACTTCGGATACTGCTAACTTTGTTTCTTCCATTGCTAGAATGGCTTGATTAATGTTATCAGTGAACCGGATACTATATCTGCCTCCCCTTAGCTTACTCTCTTTCTCTCTCTCTCTCTCTCTCTCTCTCTCTCTCTCTCTCTCTCTCTCTCTAATTTAGTAAAATAAACAAAATAACATTTTGTTTTCTTAAGTCGCATTCAAAGAAACTAGATAACGTTTATTTACGTACTTAAACACATAGCCATGATCGTGTGTTTTGAGGAGATACGAAACAACTAATTTGGGATTATGCCAATCCTAGGAATGGCCGACTTAAGAATTCTTTTTCTTCTTCTTCTTCTTCTTCTTCTTTTTCTTCTTCTTCTTTTACTTCTTCTTTTTGTTATTATTATTCTAACAAGAAAACTCGATATCTTTTCAACTGTGATCATAATCTGGAGCTTCTAGCGAGTTTCTCCGTTCAAAAAAAAAAGGCTGAAGAGAGAGAGAGAGAGAGAGAGAGAGAGAGAGAGAGAAAAGGAACGAGAAGAAGAGTTTCGTATTGACATCTGATACTGAAAACATGTAACCATTTATCGCACATGTCGCTCCATGTCTTGTTGCTATCCAAAGGAATTCTTTCAAACGTAGTAGAGATAACCATGTTGACAGCCGAACACTTTTCGCGTGTCGAACAGGATTTGCAAATCGAATGCATTTTTCATGATGTCACAATAGAGTATGAATCTTCTTTCTTCAACTTCTTTTTCCTAAGTTTATGAAAACATAATAACCTGATGTTTGCGTTATATGTATGTATATATGTATTATATTTATTTATTTATTTATTTAATATATTCTTAAAATATTTTTAAGGTATTCTTTCGATTTGAATGATTCGCTGAAATTACCAATAGATTTCCCTTATTTTAATTTATCAGATCTATCCAAGTGTCATTAATCCTTTTTGATCGTAATTTCCCATAGATATGGAGATAACTAATCGAAATTATTATTTATCGTTAGAGTGATTACAAGAGTTAACAAAATTCATATGATTATACGAACATTATTATATCTGTTTCTAAACTTTTTTTATATACTTATGTTAAAAAGCTCATAACTTTATTTTAATTGATAAAACAAATATTTTAACTCGTAATTTATTTTCTTAAGAATTATATTTTATCGATACTGTGTGTATATTAATTAAAAATATTTACATATTTATATCTTTTTAATTCTGTTTATATATCTATAAGTATTCAGTTATTTATAAATGAAATTTATTTAATTACACAAATATTATTACATCTTTTTCTAAACCTATTTATATACTACTATTTATATATTAAAAAAGTCATAATTTTTATTTCAATTGATAAAACAAACATTTTAGCTCGTAATTGTAATTTTAATCGTAACTTTAATTGTAAAATTAATTAATTACTCTAGCTGAGATCAAAATATTATACGATAAAATATTATCAATCAAAAATTTTGGGTTGAATCAAAGGGACAATATTACTTGTTGAACGAACATTCATGTTTTAATTGGTGTTAACACGACGAATTGTTTGTGCGCGTTAAAAATTTGAATAACAATAATTGATTAAATAAATAATGATGACAGAAAAGTGATCACGAAGTTACTTTAATATTACAGATCGATATAATTTTCTAGAAGATTAAATAGAAAAAAAAAGTTAAATAATTCATTTCGAGTATTGTTCGTTCTCAATAGAATCAGTGAAAAAGATTGTGGAGAAAAGTTGCTATAGTATTTGGTTGTAGGGTGGTTGGCTGATCGAGAGACAAATGGACAGGGTAGATTCTGAAAGTGTTATAGAAACCAGTATCGTTGTTCAACTAACCGAATGAATTCCGAAGGGTTGTAATCTGTGTGATAAACCAGAAGATCCTTAACGTAATCTTTATTTTTATTTTTATTTTTATTTTTATTTTTATTTTTATTTTTATTTATTTATTTTTTATTTTTTTAAATATCTTAAAAGTCTTTTCTAAATAATAATATTTGTATTATTCAGTAAATTAATATTATATTGTAGTACATAGTATTTACATTTATTTTATTATCTATGTATATATGTGATTACTATTTACATTATTTATTAATGAAATAGACTATGAAATATTTTCATTTCTTTCGCGAATTTTTCCAAGTAATAATAGTTTAAATTAATAATATTTATGTTTATTAGTACAATAGTATGTAATATTTTTACTTATATTTCATATGTTTGATTGTAAATAATATTATTTGTACTATTAATGGATATAATAATATATGATATTTTCTCTCTTTCTCCTTCTCTCTTTCTTTCTTTCGCATGTATTTTACGTATCAATTATGACTATTCATTAATATGACAGCAAATAATATATTGATTTATTTCACATATCTATTATGATTTATATTATTTAATAATATAATATTATATAATAATAAATTAATGAATTATAAAATTAATAAAGAAAAACATTTAATAAATAATAATGTAAAATGAAATAATTAATTCGTTTAATAATAATTCATTGATTGATAATTTGAGTATATTACAATAGTAGATAGTTGTAATATTTTTCGAAAATTATGAGAGTGTTCGTTCAACAAAGAATGTAAATGACGATAGAAGGTTTTTGGAACGAATCCAAATTCAAAGAGGATAAGTTTGTACATTGAAAACATCAAGAGTGATATCTTAATAATTGCCTAATCGTTTCGTGTCAACGTTTTCAAACAGTCTGATTTAACAAGATAATAGGGTGAAAAAAATTGAACATTATATGTCGACTCCTTTCATTTGATAATTACTCTTTTCTAAAACTAGCGTATTAATCAATTAATTAAACGACAAAGAGTAGAGGAAAACAAGCGAATGAATGTCAATGAATGGTTTTTGTTGTATCATGGATACAAACAGCTTAACATTACTTAACGTTAAATATATATGTGTGTGTGTGTGTGTATATATATATATATATATATATATATGTGTGTGTGTGTGTGTGTGTGTGTGTGTGTGTGTGTGTGTGTGTGTGTGTGTGTGTGTGTGTGTGTGTTAATACTTAGAAAGCTTATTGTGTTTAATTTAAAACTTACATGATATTTACTTAACATCATTTATCTTTTGAATATTAACACAAAGGTATATTGTTTATGCAAGTATTTTTTTTCTCTTCCTTTTTCTTTTTGCTGCCTTTAATTTCTTTTTCCTTCTTTTTCTTCTCCTTCTTTTTCTTCTTTTAATTTTTCAAGTTAACAAGAAGAAGATGTATTCAAACAGCTTAACATTACTTAACACGTAATGAGTATTGAAGCTTACAAAAAAGAATACACACACACACACACACACACATACAAAAAATTGTTTATTGATTTCAAGTTATAGTTTACATGAACTTTATTTAAAGCCATTTATCTATTTGAATACCAAGTTGAAATTATTATTGTTTATGAATGTATTTTGTTTCTTCTTTTCCTTCCTTTTTTCTTTTCCTTGAGAATCTTTTTCAATGTTACGAGAGAAAAATAATTTGATTCGATAAATTCAATAACTTTCTCGTTTGCATTTTCATTCGGATTAAATATATTCCCGAAGAGTTATCATTTTGTGTGGAATAGTTTGATAAATCGAGAAAAAGATGTCGCATTGCGGGATTATGACTTTTCGAGCCTACTCCCTCTCTCATTCTCTCTCTTTCTCTCTCTCTCTCTCTCTCTCTCTCACTCTCTCAAGTAGTTCTCTTCAAGTAAAATTATAGACTCCGAGCGATATCGTCGAGAAAGTTTCCTTTCCATTTCTTTAGGTATTATAAAAGCATCCTAACTTCGAGCAAATACTTCGTTTCAAATTCTTCATTCTTCCATTGTTCATTCTTCTTTTTTTTCTTCCAATTTAATGAATCCACTTTCCGAAGATAATATCTACGGAGAGAAAAAGGAGACAGGAAGATAGAAAGAAAAAAAGAGAAAGAGAGAAGAAAAGTGATACGTGATACTTAGTCTAGCTTTACTAAGATAATTTTGAATATTAGTATCACACATTGATGTTGAAGTACGTAAATGTGTATATATACATATATATCGATGAAATACGTGAAAGAAAATGAGATAGCTATAGGGAATGAAAAAACTAAAGCTTTTTTCTCGTGTTCATGAGAACCATTAATTATTAGCTGCTCGAGTTTACTTTGAAGGATGCCTCTAAGCTTGTGAGTGCTCATAGATGGGATTACGTAATTCTTCTCTTTTCTCTCCTCTCTCTCTCTCTCTCTCTCTCTCTCTCTCTCTCTCTCTCTCTCTCTCTCTCTCTCTCTCTCTCTCTCTGTCTGTCTGTCTTCTTTTTCTTTCTATTCATCTTTCTTTCTCTCTGTCGAGTAAAAGTGTCTACCAGAGGTTGAATGACGTGCAGACTTTGCAAGTATTTCAATCGGTAACTCGAAGCCCCTCTTTTTTGCGCCGATTTTCTCCAAGTGCTATCACTATTGATTAATAGGCCAACCGCGAGATAGCAGTTTTCTTTCCCTTTTTTATTTAAAAATTTTTTCTTTTTTATATTCATTCCTTTTTTCGTTCTTTTAATAGATACGTAAAAAGAATTTCCATGATTTTGAATTCATCGATTAAGCTCATGTAACTTTTTTAATTCTGTAACTTCAAGTATGTCTGTACTTTTTAAATATCAATTCATTTTATCGTTATAAAATTATTTTTTATTAGATTTATATACGAAGCTTTTGAATGTCACTTTTTTTTTCTTCTTTTTTTTTAGTCTAAGTTACACTTAATATAGGATAATAATACTGTATTATAATATATGTATATATTGCTATATATTTTTAAAATATAATTTCACAAATTTTTATCTCGAACGATTGACAGAAATTTTGAGAGAAATTATTCAGACGAGAATTATCTGATTTCAAGAGGAAAATGTTATAACGCTTGTTGTTTTTTCATTTAGTTGAGTGTTTTAAGATTATTTCAGGATTAACATGAATTTTTTTTCTTTTTTTTTTTTTTTAAGTAGGAATCTATATTTTTTATAGATGTGAACATATTTTACTTAAAAACAAAAAACAAGTAAATCTCGTCTGACATATTTTTTCATTCTAAACTCGAAAAGAAAATTGATTTCTTTAAGGTAAAGATTTATATAAATGAAATAGATATTTACTATGAATCGTCCATTTTCAAAATTCACTATACTTTCATGAAAAAACCAAAATCAGAGAGAGAGAGAGAGAGAGAGAGAGAGAGAGAGAGAGAGAGAGAGAGAGAGAGAGAGAGAGAGAGAAAGTGTAATAGTTTTTTGAATTGTTTTTGATATCTCACAAGTGATAGAAGAAGGATCGCCCCAAGATGAAACATTGTCAAAAAACTGAAAATGAAATTGGTAGGATTACATCGGATCAATGAAGGATTTAAGCAAAAGATTTACCGCCAAAACAAGCCTGATATGTGTCAGGAACGATAAATGTACGTCTTAACATATTTTACCAAGTGAAATTTATGAAATCCCTATGTCGATACGGTTGGTATTATCTGTTAAATTTCGTTTTTATAAACGTATCATCACATTAATAAATATATGGGGAGTTCTGTCGGACATAAGTATCTTAACACGCGTATGCATTATTATTTTTTTTTTTTTCGTACGAGTGCACATGCACTCGTATATTATTTCACTTGCGAAAAAAAAATATATATAATCCTGAATATCTATTCCGCTTAGAACCGTTCATCTTATTCCTCTAACATTTTTTTCTAACTTTGCTTAAGAAGAAAAATAAGAAAAGATATTTTTACATAGTTGCTCGAATCTTCAGGATATTTTCTCAATTAAATCTCGCTAACTAATCATTTTGTTAATATTATACTCTAATATCTTTTTTTTATTCATAATGAGACGAGGAATCAATTTACCCGCACCCACCCCCACACAAAAAAAGAAAAGAAAAAGAAACAATCTCGTAAAGTTGCATTTATAAAAAAGAAAAACTATTACGACTTTCACATCTTGAGAATGGCGTACTCTATAAAAAAATATCTGCTAATAATATTACATTTGTTTCCCTTTAAAAATTTAGGGATTTTTATTGAAAATATGTTTTTATTTGAAACAAATGGTATTTGATTTATTTGGCATGTAAATCGTTCGAAATGAGCCATAACAGGAACAAATCAAAATTTAACTATGTGGGAGAGAAAAAAAAAAGATAAATAAATAAATAAAAAGAAGAAAAAGATCAAGTTCCGTTATTTATCATTAAATTTATCGTTTCATTCGTTTAACAGACGAACAATAACAAAATAAAAACATATAAAAATTTGTCCGTATGAATGAGAAGATTAAAAAAGAAAAAAAATCGTATTGTATTATTTATTATCAAATTTGTCGTTAAATCTTCTTTACGTAGAATAAGAAAACCAAGAAACTCTTTAAAATGCTCAGGATAAAGATGAAGCTTATCTCGATTAAAGACAAAGAACTTTCGGATCAGAACGGTTGACTTGCGTCTTTCAATTAGGGGTTGCTGTTCGTTTTTCTCTTAGCCACTCAACGAGAGCTAATAACTCTTTATCGGAAGTAACGAGATCTCATGAGGTGCAATCAAGCAAATAATAAGCGATATTACCGAAGCGTTTCATCGACTAAGGTATATAAGTTACACGTATGTAGGTATGTAACCGCTACCAATAGCCAATTCCGTTTAACCGACGATGTGGCTGAGGTAGTTGGAATAATGGCGAACCGATATCGTAAAACGCTACATTGTCGTTATCATCGACACGAGTATATATTCTGCATTACTGTAGTCCATATTCCTTATATGATAACGTATACATACATACATGTATACGTACGTGTAAATGATTATATGATTTATCATTGTGATTTTGAAATTGAAAATTGTATTTTTTATTTTATTTTATTCTTCTTTTTTTTTTTATATGACTGACAACAAAAGTATTCTTATCCGCATTGAATTTATATTATATGTATTATATTATAATATATATATGTATATAGCTATGCCAAGGCATTAATATACGTTATAGTTAATATATACCCTAACATAACATATATTATTATTATCGATAATAGTATTAATTAATGTATAAAACATAAAAAATTAATTAAACCTTGCAATATATCTAATATAAATGTAATATATAATTACGGGTACGTTCATGTTTATATGTAAAATATAAAAGTCGAATTAGAAACTATATCGTACTGACTTTCGAATGAAATACGGATGACCTAGAAAGAATCGGGCCAAGAAATTTCAAAAGAAAATTTTCACAAATGAGCCGTAACAAACGTTATCCTTAGGGTATTAGTTTCGCAATATCATCAGGAATTATTTAAGGATGTCGAGAAAAGGGAAAAACCATTGGGATGTGGTTGGTATCATTCTCAGATTCTTTCAACTATAACCAAGCTTCTCCAGAAACCGAGAAATCGTTTACTACAGTCCTGTGGTAATCGTCGCCGTTATTCTGATTTATACGAGTGAACGATCCTATATGCTCGTTTTCCGAGCGACTTTCCAAGGAAAGAGAATTTTGTGCTCAGAAAATACGAACGAGAAGGAAAAAGAAAAAGAATGTGAATGAATGAAAGAAAAATAAAAAGGAATAAAAAAAGAAAAAGAAAAAGAAAAAGAAAAGGAAATAGAAAAAGAACCGAGGGGAAAACGTTGCCTCGGACTTTTAAGAGCTGCTTCATCCTAAATTCAATAAGACGAGACGACTTTAATTTAAACTACGACGAAACTCAATTTTAAGCTACGCCTTCTCATCTCCTTTTCGTTTTCCAACTTGAATCGACCTCACTTTTATAAATATACATCGACGTTTATAAATTTCGCAAAATTAATAAATAATAAAAATATGAAAAAAATATTAGCCAATAAGTCATTTCAATTCTATTATTAAATGTTCGCACAATGCGACATTAAATAATAGAATTAAAAAAAAATAAATAAATAAATAAAAATGAAAGAATAAGAAACGATAAAATGAGAATGTAAACTGGAAAAGAACAAAAGGTTTTTAAACGAAAGAAAAAAAAATATCGGTAATTGTTTGTCGTTCCTAGATGAGTTTCGAATAATCAATTAATCTTTTTTCGATGGTTTTTTTGGGCTTATTATATTTTTCTTTCCATTTTTTTTTTTTTTTTTGTTCAGATCGTCAGAAAGTTCCCTTATAGATATTTGTAGTTTTACGATACGAAAAATAAGAAATTACCTAAAAAGAAAGGAAAAAAAAAAGAAAAAAAAAGAAAGAAAAGAAAAAACGTCTCGAAGAGATTTAAGAGGAATAATTGATTTTTAATACTCGTTTAAAAACTTTCGATCCGCTAATTCATTAAGAAATTTGAATGCTTACACCGAGGAGATGCTTTTGTTATTTTTCAACAGAATATAATCAGCTTTTAGAAAATCATTACAAAACGGACGGATTTATTTTGTATATTGGCGAAGAGGTTGAGTGAAGGGCGGAAAAAATAAGTACGTTGAGAGAAAATAAATTCTATTGATAAAATACTTTTCACCGAAAAGTATTCTCTTTCGAAGTTATAAAAACGTAAATACATGTATAGTCGGAAGACATCGTGGATGGGTGTGGTGGATGATGGGGGTTTCACTCGTAGACGTCATTCGTGAGATTGTAGGTTAATAGCGTCAGTTAATACAAGAGAAGATCTATATGATACAATGTAACAACTTTGTAACTGGGTATTTCGAGCGTTATCTCGAAAGAAAAATACAAAAAAGAATTTCTTTCTTTCTTCCTTTCTGTTATTTGAAAAGAGAAGTGTGATAGATAAAAAGAAAATGATAAAGATTGGATACAAACAAGAATCGATTTTTGTTTTATTTATTTTTATTCGTAGCTCGAGAGATGATTGTCGACATTTATAAAAATAAAAAACTTATTATTTTTTTTATTTTTTTTTTTTTATTTGTTATTTTTTTATTTTTCTCCAAAAAAGAAACATTAAATCTCAATGGTTCTTTGACATTGTTACGTTCGATCTTATCATCCATGAAATTATGTTTAATCAATCATAATTTCCAATGCATAAATAAGTACCGTATGTCATTAACACGTTCACTGTAATTATATATGATGAGTACTTAAGCTGATCTTCAGAGCACGGATTAGTTAATGCCGGCGTTGCACCGTTAGCGTCATGTTATTATCAAATTCATTTAATTATACTAACGAGGACGAGTATGATATATCTTAAATAATATTATACTGTTTCTAACAGATTTCTAAAATAGACCAGGAACTGCGAATGCCGGTCGAATGAATAACATATGAATAAAAAGAAAAAAAAAAAAAAAAAAAGAAAGAAGGAAAAAAAAGAAAAAGAAAAATAAAGAAAATATTAGAGAGTATCACGCGCGTCAGACACATTATATTATCAAATTCGCTCAATTATACTAATTTATTTATGTAACCTTAATTAGTATAACTGAGCAAGTTATAATACTACTTTTAATTATAATATGATATATCTTAAATTTTAATATACCATTTCTAATGCAAGTTTAACATAAACTCATGAGCTACAAATTTAATCGGGAAGAAAGAAAAAGAAAAAAGAAAGAAAGAAAGAAAGAAAGAAAGTATTATAGAGTTTAGCTGTGCCAGATTGACGTATCTACCTACTTAGATATAAAATCTGTTGTAAAAGTTAGACAATTGTAAAAGTGAATTGGCGAAAGAATAGTCAAATTAGATGAGCACCTCTCCAGTTTTTCTCATACAATGAATCGTATAAACTTTCTCACGAAAGTTACCGAATGCGTGTAACTTTCTAAAGAGTTATGACTTTAAAACTTTTTGGATCTCTCCCTCTCTATCTCTCCCTCTCTTTCTTTCCCCCTCTCTCCCTCTCTCTCTCTCTCTCTCCCTCTCCCTCTACTTTTCTCTGTAAGGTCGTTGAAACTTACTCGTTTCTCTTTGGAAATAGATCGTTCGAAGAGTTGCAAGGGAATGTCGTCACAACTCTTTGGAGTGATATTTCCCGCTCTTTTATATTTTACTTTTTTTTCTTCTCTCTCTCTCTCTCTCTCTCTATATATATATATATAACTTTTTCATCTTCTACTTCTATTACTTTTGAACGGAGGACGAATATTTCTTCTTTTTTTTCTCAAAAGAAAAAGAAAAAGGGAAAAAAAAGAAAAAAGAAATGAAAAGAAGACGAAGAAGAAGAACATAATGATTTCGATATCAATTTTTCTTCGATAAATATGCTGTCACGCGTTAAATCGAATTTCTTAGCTTCCAAAATTATACCATGTATAAGAGGATTTCTATATGATTTGGATGCCATAATATATGCACCCCGCGAAGGTTTTTTTATGTTAGCTTGCGACCTAAGATTTCGCGGGGATATAAGTAAATTCGATGAGAAAACATTGATACTTTCTTATAAAACGAATCTGCCTGGTGTCAACTTTGGAATTGAAATGCATGAGTGAAAGGAAAAAAAAAACATTTCAAAGTCGAAGGGACCTATTTATCTCGTGAAATTTCTTTTTCCCATTTTATGATCATTGTTGTGTTAAAATGAAAATTAATTTTATCAATTATTTTATCATGTTTCATTAAGTTTATCAATTATTTTCGACTGCAATATTATTAAAGATTTTAATATATATATTTATTTTTTTTTTTTTATATATATAAAGTTGTTCCAAATAAATTGTTGGAATCTGTTTAATGTTATATTTATTAATTATAAATAATAATATTATACATATATATATACAAATATATATATATATATATGTATCTATGTATGCATGTATGTATTAAATAAATAGAAAGTGAAAGTGAGAGAGATAGATAGATAGATAGATAGATAGAAAGAGAGAAAGAGAGAGAGAGAGAGAGAGAGAGAATAAAGAAGGTATCTCTCAGGATCGTCTAGTACCAATTACCGAGATTCTCATCCGTGCCCTAGCATCCCTGCTGTCTCTCGAAAACCAGAGTTTCAACCCTTTGATATCGCAAGATGCAATCTTGGCTAGCGAACCGCAAACATCCACTTCTAATGCGTACGAGTTGAGCCTTTATATGTAGGTATATGTGTATATACTTTGTGAAGAAGCAAAGCACGACTACCAAAAACACTAACCACCCTTTTCAAATCTCGAACAACGTTTACTTAATCAACCTTTTTGAGTAGCCAGAGAAACAAGGAGAGCAAATAAAGGATAGAGCCTTTTCGAAAAGACGTGTTAGTGTTACATCGATTGTAGTGTATATACGCGCGCGCGCGCGTGTGTGTGTGTGCGTGTGTGCGAATGTGTACTACTTGTATCACACAATGTACGTCTGTTTCGATTTTAAGAGTAGTAGAACTAACTTTCTTCTTTCTAATCTCTAATTTTTAAATAAAAGAAAAAGATAAAAGGAGAATTAACATAATCCGATCATTTAAATGATGTGTCGCTCAAATCCACCGATATTCGAATCTCACGAATCAGTTTTCATCGATCGATAAATTTATTAAGGTAAAGAATAGCCAAAATAGAAACGGTATGATACGTGCAAATGTTAAAATTGCACCGATTTCCAATTTTTTTCTTTTTCCATTTTTTTTTTCTTTCTTTTTTTTTTCAATCGATCGATCGTAGCACAAACGAAAAAAGAGTTTTGAATTTTGTGTATCTTTCGTAAGTATATCTGTTGTAATATTCCGTAGGTATATCGGATGATCATCGTTCAACAAAAATTTTTATCTTTAATTTGATTTAATCATATGATTTAATCTAATCAATTCTAATATTATTATTTTTAGTCGGCACTGAAACCGTCCGGCATTCTAAATTAAGGAATGGAGGGAACGTGGCAGTGGGAGCAGCGAAAGCACTGCCATATCATACTGCTTAATCCTTCGTCGTACGTAAAGAAAAACCCGAGACAAGTTGCAGGTGAGATTTATTCGATTTTATTCTTTATTTATATATATATATATATATATATATATATATATATATATATATATGTTATATGTGTTATCTTGACCATATTATATTATATGTGTTATCTTGACCATAAGATGGTCCAGATAAAGTGTTATAATGTGTTTAATTGTTTAAATAATATTATTAATTATAGATCAATTAATTGATTTAATTTTCAACTAGTACAAAAAGAATAAAATTAGCAACTAAATGCGATCGTTAAAACTTGATATTTAACTCTATTATATATATATATATGTATATATATATATATATATATATATATATATATATATATATTTTATTTATAGTACGGATAAAAGTGTTAAATTTTGATTCGTTTAATTTTTATTTTAAATAATATTAATCGTCGATTATTTTTTTGTATCGATCATTAATATTATTTAATTTTTACAATTTATATGAAAAGTATGTTAGGCCAGTTGTAACAGTTTCTAAAACTTGAAAATGCCGTTTATCTTGTAGTTAACAGTTCACTTCATCACGTCTTTCTTTTATTTTTCTTGTTTTTCATTTTCTTTTTCTTTTTCTTTAAACTCTTCTCTTTTCTCTTACTCTCATTTATCCTTCATCGCTCGTGTTAACCGGAAAGAAACAAAAGCGATTGACTTTTTAGAACGTTCGAACTCTTTCTACTTTCTCTTTCTCTCTCTCTCTCTCTTTTTCTCTTTCTCTTTCTTTTTTCTTTCTCGTCGTCAATCAAATTCGATCCTACCAACGCGCAAGACCGAAAAGAATATTACTTTAACCCAATTTCGCTTGATCGCTTCACTTGGTGCGACAAAAATAATTTGTTTTCGTCACCGAAACGAATCTCTCATATTCGGAATTGGTATTACACGGATATGTTGTAGGAAATTATTAAAAGGAAAAAGAAATATAAAAAAAAAAAAAAGAAAAAGGAAAGAAAGCAAAAAAAGAGAAATGGTTTGGAGAGTATTTCGAGATAAAGTGACTCGTTCTGAAAGTTGTCATCAGAAGAAGTAGATCTTTTTTTTTTTTCCTTCCCTTTTTTTACTTTTTTATTTTTCCAGCACGTATAACAAATTGCATCGTTAAAATTCTATTTGCACTTTCAATATAATATTTTTTAACGAATATTTTATCCCAACTCTTTGATTAATTCTTTGATACTGTTCAATGTATATGTATAAAAAAAAAAAAGAAAAAAAAAGTCGCCTAAAAATTTCCTATTACATCTGAGCTCTTCGAAAGGAAATTTTTGACTGCATTTAAATGTACTTAAATCAAAAAGGAAAAAAAAAATAAGAAAAAACAAATGATATTTATAGAAATGATCGTATAGAAATTAAAAAATTTGACAATGCGTATCAAATCTTTAAACAATTTGTTAGACTGCCATCTAACTGCAAAATTTTGATTTTTATTTACAAAAATAGAGAAAAAAGAGAAGAAAAAGAAAACAAACAAACAAATAAACTGATACCCTTCAATTATGATCTAACAAGATAATAAACGTTAAAAAATCGTCATTAAAAGGCGACTTCGTGATTGAATGTTAATGTGTTCATAAAATCGAATCGTAAGATCTCCATTACAGATAAACGAGAACGACTGCAGAACAGTCCTGGCAAGGAAGAAGACAGTAGACCTAAGAGGTGGAACAAAGAAGGACAGGAACTGTAGCGTTGGAAGATTGGAAGGAGCTTCCTTTTTTTTTGTTTTTCGGCATCGTCCTTTGGAAGGAGAAAGAGAAAGAGAGAGAGAGAGAGAGATAGAGAGAGGGAGAAATAGAGAGAGAGAGAAAGAGAAAAAGAGAGAGAGAGAGAGAAAAAGAAAAAGAGAGAAAGGAAAGAGAAAAAGAGGCTCGCAATGGGCCCAAAAGAGCAAAACGTGACTCACTGAGCAATGCAAGTAGTTAGGGCTGGGGCCCTGCTAGTGAGCATGTGGCTCACTAGAGAATGAAGAAACAAAACGTCCGGACCCTATCGTTGATCGTCTCTACATTCACCTACCTCCTCGTCGGCGCTGCGATCTTCGACGTTCTCGAGTCCGAGACGGAGAAACGACGCAAGGAAGCACTGGATGGTATAAAATAAAAACACAATATTGTGGTGAACTTTTAACATCTTTTAATATGTTTTAACATTAGATCGATCCAGTTAATAACAGACTGTAATAGATTCATAAATTATAGGATTTAGAAAAGATAGATAGAATGAAATGAAATATTTATTTCTTTATTTTTAACTTAATCCTATATATATATATATATATATATATATATATATATATATATATATATATATATATATATATAGACATCTTAAGTTTTTAATTTCAAAAATTTTTGAGTCGTTAAATTTTAAACTATAATATTATATATATATATATGTTACTAATATAAGTAAAGCTATACTATAATTATATTAGTTATATCATAAACAAAAAATTATATGAAGTTATATCATAACTTTTATATTATATAACTTTTTCGTAGATAGGAAAAAAAGATTTGTGTTGCATTTGGGTTAGAAAACATATGTCAGACATAAATTATTTTCTTGAAAGTTTTATAGTCAATAAACAAGGCATCATTCTAATGTTTAAATTAAATTTGTTCAAAATTAAAAAAAAAAAAAAAAAAGAAAGAAAAAAAAGAAAAAAAAAGGAAAAGAAAGACAATGTTAAAATATATACTGACGTGATCACACGAGAAAAAAAATTCAAGACAGAAAAAAAAGAACAAAGTGAGATTTTAATTGTTATATTTATCTGTTTACAGCCGTTGAGAAAATGGTCATTCGCAAGTACAATATCAGCGAGGACGATTTTAAAATCATGGAAACCGTGGTTCTGAAAACGGAGCCGCACAAGGCAGGCCAACAATGGAAGTTTGCTGGTGCTTTCTACTATGCAACCACGGTTCTCACCACAATCGGTGATTATTACTATTTTCTAATACCGTCTAGCGTTGCACTTCGAAAAGTCTTAAACGAGAAAACTTTTCACGAAGATGGCGTGCACTATCGTTAAACGAATGTCTGTCTCACTTTGTGAAGCTTTCCCAGAAACTTTTTCTCAGCTTGTTCGGGTGAGAACTTGACTTTGATAGAGGATATAAAAGGACTCGCCTACGAACTTCTCACTCTGTGGATATGCGAGTTCTTGAAAAGCTCCTCGTGTCTGTGAAGTTGGTAACACGTTTTATACGAATTTCACAATGTTAATAATAATGATAACAGATCGATTATAGAGAGAGAGAGAGAAAGAGAGAAAGATGAAAAAAAAAATCTGAAAAAGAATCAACAATTTTTAAAACATGAATTAACTTGGAAAACCTTCCCTCCTCCCCCCATTTACCCATGAATAATTTTTATCTTTTATAGCTCATTAAATAATATTATTATTATCTCTCTAATTGATTAATCGTTTATACAGGTTACGGACACTCAACGCCAAATACCATAAGCGGTAAACTTTTCACGATGTTCTATGGAATCGTTGGAATCCCTTTAGGGCTCGTGATGTTCCAGAGTATAGGTGAACGCCTTAACAAGTTCTCATCCGTTGTAATACGGAATGTGAAGAGTCTTCTCAATTGTAAGGATGTCCAGGTAAAATTTATCAAAATTTCTCATATCTATTAACATATAACAGATGCGAAAAATATAAGAAATATATTTTTATTTAAGTAAATAAATATCTATATTAATTGTTATAGGCTTCAGAGATAAATTTAATCTGCGTTGTTACGACTTTGTCGTGTCTGACCATTGCTGGTGGTGCAGCAGCTTTCTCCAGATACGAAGGGTGGTCTTATTTCGATTCCATTTATTATTGCTTCATCACTCTGACGACCATAGGTTTTGGTGATATGGTAGCTCTTCAAAAGGACAATGCTTTGGACAATAAGCCAGAGTACGTAATGTTTGCCTTGATATTCATCCTATTTGGATTGGCCATTGTTGCGGCCTCCCTTAATTTATTGGTCTTGAGATTCGTCACGATGAATACCGAGGACGAAAGACGAGACGAGGCCGAAGCATTGCAGGTGATACATCTTATTTATTATAAATTAATACGACTTAAAGCGTGTTTAATCCTTTGAATGCTGAATACTACTGGCGCAAGCGATTCGCGTTTAGTGCCTAGCGGTTTCGATCGTTGAAGACGGAATACTTTTTTTGTTGATGTTAATTCCATCGATTGAATACGCAAGGCGCTATTACTTACATAATATAAGAATTAATAAATTATTTCATTCAAAACATTAAAATATAAACCATATCTTAACTTGAAATTATTTCAAACGTGAGAGTGAGAATGAGAGAGAGAGAGGGAGAGATTGATAAAAATAAATAAACGCATATATGCATCCATAGTCCACAACGTGGTCGCTTTCGTTAAACGCACATATGCGTCCATAGTTCTCAATGAGATAATAATAAGAAATATTACGATTACTTGTCGGCTTAATTTATAGGCAGTACAGGAAGCAGTACGTTTGGATGGTGATGTGATAACAGCAAACGGCTCGATATTGTCGGAGCGAGTCGGTAATCACGGTGAAACGGTTTCGTTGGACGACGAGGCATCAGTATGTAGCTGTCGCTGTAGCGGCTTTCAAAAGAAACGCCGGAGACCACGTTTTACGGTTCGTCGCTCACCCGGCAAGATTTCTCATCTATTACCGATGCAGCAATTTTCACAACCGAATCAACGAGCCGAATTGAGACCACCCCAGTTGGCGTCATTGTTACAATTACAAATCTTGCATCAACATCGTGCCAGTATCTGACAACGTTCTCGTGCTTCTTCGTTAAATTCCATAGAACGTAAGCCAAGACGAGAGTCCGTCTGATCGTACATCATAGAATAGCGAAAAATTTCGATGTTCGATCAAGGACCAAGTCGACGGCCAAATTAAGTCGTGTTCAACAACGTGTCTCGTCTTGTTGTCAATAATTTCGATGTAATTTTTAATAGACGGCACTGATATCAACAGTTTAACTTTCTTCGTGGATAAAAAAAAAAAAAAAAGAAAAGAAAAGAAAAGACAAAAACCAAACAAAAAAGAAACAAACTATTCTGTCTACTGTGCACCAACAAGCACCTCGTTCGAACGTCAAAAAAACAACGTCGGTGGAGTATGAAACCAATTGCGTACAGCATGGCTCTTCCTTTCATTTTATACTCGGACGAACATTATTATATACGTTAATTCATTGATTTCATTTTACATCCGATAAAATTAATTCGTATCTCTTATCTTAAATTATTATACACGTACTTATCTGTGTCCCTGAGTTATCACAGTAAAAATATACCTATACGTTTTATTTGTTAGATTGACAATCGCCGTACAAAATAATTGTAATGGAGTGAAGTATAGAAAAAAAGATAGATAAAGAGAGAGAGAGAGAGAGAGAGAGAGAGAGAGAGAGAGAGAGAGAGAGAGAGAAAGAAAGAAATAGAGATTCATTTGTCCGAGTTCCACTGATCGTCGTGTAAGCCCAGACGTGTTATATGTAATACATGATAGATAGACGTTCCACGTGCGGAGCAATTTTCTTGCCTTTCATCGAGAAGTAATATCTATTTGAATATTTTTTAATGTCAAAGAATATATCTTTAGTATTTCAAATTTCGACATGGTATATGTATGTACACGAGGTATAAGTAGTATCAATGTTGAAGAGTGGTTAGTAGCGAGCCAGCCGAACGTTTCCACGCGTGTATCATGGCGACGAAATTTAAAAGTTAGAAGAAAAAGAAAAGAAAGAGGAGAGAAAGAGAAAGAGAGAGAGAGAGAAGTGAGAGAGAGAGAGAGAGAGAAGAAAAGAAAAGAAAAGACAAAACCAAAGAAAAACAAAAAAAGCTTTAATGAAGACGACCAACCTCCCCAATAAACAAACAAATAAACAAATAACAATCTCGGATCGTTCGACGACTCGTTACAATAACAAAAAAAAAAAAAGAAAGAAAAAAATGAAAAAAAAAAAAAATAAAAAAATAATTATTGATAACGGTCTCCAGTATGTTTCTAATGAGAGCTCGTCATATTTGTATATGACGTGCATCGTGCACCGATTCGTGATCGATGATAAAATTCGATGAGAAGCCAAACGATTCGATGCACCGAATTGATTGTTACTTCGTTCGATCACAAATTAATAATAATAATATTAATAATAATAATAATAATAATAATAATAATAATAATAATAATAATAATAATAATAATATTAATAATAATAAAACGAAAGGGTGAAAAGAGATCAGCTATTACACTTCATACGTCTCTGTTATTATCGACTACAAAGTAAAAACCCAAAAAAAAAAAAATGAAATAAATAGAAAACTTAAAAATCAAGAGAATGACGTATGAATTCGAGATTTGTAATATATTAGGATTATAGTTATACATATATGAAACACAACGATCTTACAAGATCGGGAGTCATTTTTATGAATACGAGAAGTACGATATATACACATGAGACTTAGTAGAAACTAAAAGAAAGATGTAGAAAGAGAGAGAGAGAGAGAGAGAGAGAGAGAGAGAGAGAGAAAATAAATGAATAAAAGAAAAAAGGGGGAGAGAGAGATAGAACGAATTTGAGAAGCGTCTAACCAATTCCATTTCTAATTTAGCACATCCATTTTAATTCTGAGCTCATCATTTGAGGCATCACATTTTTTCTTCCTTTATGAACAAAATAAATATCTTAAAATTTTTGAAATAATTGTTACGTAGAAAGAAACCTTAAGCCCCGATCCGTTACGACGTTAAATGCCCGCCAATCTTTTTGACAAATAATATTTGTATACATTTCTCCGCTTGTTATAATCGTAGAGTAGATATTATTTGATCGGTGAAAAAAAGATAAAAAGAAAGAGATAGAAATAGAGAGAGAGAGAGAGAGAGAAAGAGAGAGGAGGGGAGAGAGGGGGAGAGAGAGTGAGAAAAATACACTCCCAACTGTTCATAACTTAAAAATAAAAATCGAATTAAATTAATGGCACGTGAATATTAAATGGCGTCTTTAAATCGATAAGATTTTGTAATAAATCAACCGAAAATATTCGTATTCGCTTTTTTTTTCCTTTTTTTTCTTTTTTTTCTTATTTTCTTTTTTTTTTTAATTCTTTGTAGACGGAGATATCACGGAAATGTCAAGGTTCGTAATAGAATATTCCGTGAATAATCTCTTATCGTAGGACGATATTTTGCCGAGAAAATCCAGCGATCTTGCATAATTCATTTTTTTTAAACGTAGCTAAATGATAATACGATGCCAGGTGCAAAAAAAAGGAAGAAGAAAATAATAATAATTATAATAATAATATTAATAATAATAATAATAATAATAATAATAATAATAATAATAATAATAATAATAATAATAGAACGACCATCGAAAATTGTCTACCCCTGGAATCCGTTTTCCCGGAAATATCTCTCTATTATTGGTAGCACCAAATGCCTTCTTTTTAAAAACCATTTAAGATGAATATTAATCGATCGATAATGCACAATATTTTAAAATAAGATTCTGAAATGCGTTTTAAAATCCGAATCCAGAATAACAATGAAAAAGAAAAAGAAGAAGAAGAAAAAAAAAGAAACAGAGAAAGAGAGAAAGAAAGAAAGAAAGGAAGGAAGGAAGGAAGAGCGATTAACACACAGAAAAATCGTTATTTAACGCTAATTAAGTCAAAACCTTATCTCTTCGCTTAATGTTTAAATAGAAAGGCCGCGTAATCGGCTTTATACACATAACGAATTTCTTTAGAAACAAAAATCTCGTTCAATTTGTAAATGATGTGCCTGCTTAAAGTGTCAAAAGAGGAAGAAGAAGAAGAAGAAGAAGAAAAAAAGAAAAAAGAGAAAAAGAAAAAGAAACCAATGAACGATTATTAAATTGCTCCGAAATGATTATATTATTATTAGTACGGGCAAGTACAAAAAAGGACCCGTAGATAGTAAGAAGGAGAAAAATAAGAAGAGTAATTTCTTCACGGTTATGCGAATTTTAGACTTAATCATTCGGTTTAATCATTATTATCGAGTCATTATGTTTCGAATTATAATTCGAAACTAATAGCTAACTCAAAACAAAGTATATCAATCAAAATCGATATCTTTCATCGATATGAACTTCTTACATATATAAATAAATACGAACGAATCTCGCATGACAAATTTATTCGAATTTTTTGTGCTACGTTAATTAAAAAAAAAAATAAAAAAAAAAAAAAAAATACAAATGACGTAAAAATGACGACGACTTATTAGGAGAGATTGATTGATTGATTAATAGAACGTTCATTAGTTAAATCGGTTTTTTACAAATTTAAAAAATTATATAATTCCTGTGAATAATTCGAATATTCTAATATACATAATATATCAGTAAAATCGATCGAAATAATCAATTATTGCGTAATGATTCTTATGTAAAATCTTGTTTCTTCATGAGAAAAAAAGAACAACAACAATAATATATATATATATATATATACTATTCATGTATTCAGACTATATATATATATATTTCTTATATTGATTACAATTCGTATAAAATTAATTTGACCATTATTTTTTACAACAACCGAAGTACACATACTCTCATTATAGATAGGATTCGAACGATCAATTCTAATGAAATAGACCGTTGCTCATTTAATATTTATAAAATAAAATTTACTATGTTTCAGTGTGTCACGGTAGTTGTAAGAAAAAAAGAAAAAGATGATTTTTTATCTACCACAATACATATTATGAAAC
>NC_060960.1:5471838-5619338 GCF_910589235.1 Vespa crabro | reverse complement strand
AAAACCATATTAATTGATCTTCCAAACCTTGTATTTAAAATGTTCAGATATAATTAAGACTTATTAACAATTATTAACGGTTCTTATTTCGATCGAATGGATTATCGACCGATAGTTTGTACAAAAAGACAACCAAAAACAAGAAAAAAGGAAAAAAAGAAACAACAAAAACATTTCTCATTATAAACGCTAGAAATAGTAAAACTCATCGTTCGGTTTCCTCTCCCCGACAATTGTGAAAGAAATAAAGCATGAAAGAATGAAAAGGAAGAAAAAGGAATTAAAAAAAGAAATCGATGATATACGTTAGTTTGAAAAACTAAAACTTGTAAAAAGATAAAACAAACACATAATCACACATATACACACACATCTACACACACATATACACACACATATACACACATTACGTATTTATAATAGTATCCATATAATTACCTGTAAGATAAAGGAGGACAGTTAAACAGACATTATTAGGTAACGAACGAACGAACGAACGAGACGAATGAAAGCAAATGAAGAGAATTTAAAACAAAAATATATAATCCTTTCAGCTCGCGCGCGCGCCTTAATGAGCGATTTCGATGTAAACAAAAATCTGAAAGGAGACCACATATCCCTCACTTTCATGTAATTCTTATTTAATTAAATAAAAAAAAAATAAAAAAAAATAAAAAAAATAAAAAAAATAATAATAATGGAAAAAAAGAAAAATGAAAAAAAAAGAAAGAAAGAAAGAAAGAAAGAAAGGAAGACAAAAAGACCACACACAAAGTCTAACAAAATGAAATGACAATGATAACACATCACGCCGAATAATTATATTAAAGATAAAAATAAAGAAAGGAACGGGGAAAACTTACATGAATACATATACATACATAAATACATACATATATACATACATATATACATACATACATACATACATACATACATACATAAATACATATACAGATTAGTACGTAATAATAAATAAAGTAAAATAAATCTTGTAAAAACATCGAGTTAAACAACTGAATTATTAGGCGAAAATGAAAAGAAAAAGAAATGGAAGAAAGAAAGCGAGAAAAGAAAAAAGAAAAGAAAACGGGAAAGGGAATAAAGGCGAAAAAAAACGCGTTCGTGCGATTCGAAATAGGTTCCAAAAATCTGCCTGCACACACCGCCACGTGTACTGACATTTAAGTGGATCGTACTTTGTAAATTACTATGGACTTCGTAATTATATGCTAGTATATATATATATATATATATATATATATATATATATATATATATACATACATATATGTATATATGTATGTGTGTATATACACATACATATAAAATACGAGTATTAAATTGTATATGTGTATACACGTGTATATATATATATATATGTGTATATATATATATATATATATATACATATTATACGTAAATACATGTGCTCTGCCACAATAAAGCAGTTTTTTCTAATCTAAAAATTAGTTGTGCTTTTTACGTAACCCAAACATATAAATAAATCCGTATGATCTTTAGATCATCAATCAAAATTCACATCTGAGTCTTTGCATTCGATTTTCGTATGCACACATACATACATACATATGTATGTATAGTGTACGAGTATTGAGGATGTAAAAACAAGGCTCGAGGCAAGTTGGAAAGGGCAGGACAGGTCATTGATATCTTTAACAGAGTATCGAGAGAGGTTACTTGCTGAGTCGCAATGACAAAGAAACGTGACGGTACTATGTTTATCCTACTCCTACGATTTCGTGCGGCCATTGTTGAGCCATTGTACGTGCTTAATTTTACGAGATCCTACGGAATAAAGTATTAAGAATAAATAAATAAATGTTACATTTGTTTATTCATTAATTACGTAACAATATCGTAAATTTATTATTTCATTAAACATTGTTCAATACGATCGTCATTTAATAATTAATTTTTTTCGCTTTTATTAATAATTATTCTTTTTATTTTTAAGAATTATATAAATTCATATGTGAACGACGGCACTAGTAAAGAACATAGATGATTTATCACACTCAAACTTTGACAGAATCGTCGCTGACAGACGTTATTCGATCGTATATCTGCAAATGTATATCCTAGGGTCGGAGTAATAGGGCATGAAAACTTAATATGCAGCGGTAACTCGGACAACCTCTGAAACACCTGTTCGATCGATTGAGTCGAAATGGATACGTACTAGTTCCTTCGTTTTCTTCCTTTTTCGCCTTAGCATTACCTTTGCTACGATATTTCAATTAATATTATTTTTCTTTTCTTTCTTTTTTTTTCCTCTCTCTTTTTTTTTTCTTTTACTTCTACGTACATAAATACATCGTAATTATTATATATATTTTATTATTAATATTTAAGATAAATCGTAAAATAATTTTATACGATCGAATAAACGTAATTTAGAAACGTTTAAGGAATAAAAAGGGAAAATATTATAATATAACAGAGGAGGAAAAAAAGAAAGAAATTTAATAATTAACTCGATTGGCAATTTGAAAAAAGCGCGCAGAGTGTGTTACGCCAAAGAAGTTGTGCTATTGGTGGAAAGTAGGACGAAGAGAAAAAGGAATGATACGCGTCGTTTTCCATAAGCCTCGTGTGTTAAGGCGGTTGGCTTGACTAACGAATCACGAAGCTACTGCGATCGATACATAGGACGTTCGGTGGAGTTACGAATGAGAACCGAAGAGTACCGAAGTTAGTCGAAGCATTACGGAAAATACCGAGCGTAAGCGAAACGTAGAAGGGAGGAAACGACGCGTATGCGAACGACGCCGAGGTCTTCTCCGGCTTTGGTTGAAAGAGTGTTCGCGTCTACGGGCGCGGCTTTTGCGTCTCGAGCTGGCGTTTTACACGGGAAAATGTCCTCCCTCGACTATCTCGACTTGTGTCGACTCTGTCTCGTGAAGGACCGCGTCTCCGTGCCGATATTTGAGGGCGAGGGCGACGTAAGGCAAATTTTTCTCAAGATAACCGCCTGCCTACCGGTCAAGGTAAGCCTACTGCGCCATAGTCTACATTGTACCGTGGACCCTCCCTCCGCAAAGAAATCGCCATCTTGTCGCCTCTTTCGCGGACTTACCACTTCGATGAACTTATATCAATGTTCTGACTTTTTGGACTCCCGGTATATTTTCTACCAGATGCAAACACATTTCAGACTCGACACGCGCCTCGAATGCCGTTAAGCGAAATTAAGGCGGTCCAACAATGCTGAGGCTGTTATGCTGTGGATACGTCCTTTCATTTCTATCTCTCTCTCACTCTTTCTCTCTCTTTCTCTCTCTCTCTCTCTCTCTCTCTCTCTCTCTCTCGATTTATCTATCTCTATCTATCTTTATCTAACTTACGCTTGCTTATGTATATATATATATCTCCATCTTTTTCTCGCTCATGGTCCTAGGAATTTTTCGATACTTTTGCCGCGCTTTTTTTTTTTAACGACTCATAGTTTCACATATTTTCATTATGCGATTCGTATTGAATAATTACTAAATCATTTCTTAATATTAAGCGTAGAATAATCGTTTCAAGGAATATTTACTTTGGCGACGTTGAAATGGGGGACATTGATCGTACAAATGTTTTCGACATTTTGTTGAATCAGATGCATACTGTTTATTTAAAAAGTATGCTCATTTTTGTGCAAATACGAATTATATTACATTTTCTTCATTTTCAATGCAACGTCTTAATTTCCATCGTAGAAGAGAGACTATTCTGATCTAAGCGCTGTATAAACATACTCGAAACGGTCAAAATAGAAATGTTTAATATGATAAAATCGATTTATTTCTAGTACCTTCATTCACTTAATACTCACGTATCATGAAAATATTAACTAATCACAGTTAATTAAAAATCGAAACAAAGTATAATTGTATATATTAAAGCTTTCATTGGTTCTATCAATTTTTTTTTTTATTTACAGGTCGATAGGGAAGACAAGTTACCTAAGAAAATATGTGATGACTGTGTGTATAAAGTAGAATTATTTTATCAATTTTGGAATACATCGGTTAATGCGGAAAAACAATTGTTGCAATGGCTGGGAGAAGTTGGATTAGAAGAAAAGCCAGATTATGTTACAAATGTTCTGAATCAAGTAAGTAATTAATATGCCCTGATGTCGGGTGTTATAGAAATTTTTTAATTTCTATGGTTGGACAAAAAAAAATTATAATAATAGATAGCATGCATGTTATCGATCGAGTATTAGAAGATATAGATATTTTTTTGTTTTTTGGATATTCTTTTGTATGTTTCCCTTGACTACTGCTATAAGCAGTGGACAAAATACTTAAATTTCCATTTCTAAGTGAAAGTTCACCAAATAATATTTTTTCTTCTTTTGTTGTCCATTTAATGGTTCATTGTATATGGTGTGTTTACAAAAATATAGTATAGTAAATCATTTTTTCTTATGGATTGTTAATTTTATATATAACGTGATATTTTTTCTATGAAATTAATGATTAACATGTGTTTTCCTTTTTTTTTTTTTTTTTTCTTTGTTATATAGAACGTTATGAAACCAGATCCAAGCGGTGGAAACAGATTAGATGGAAGTATGATGCAGCAAGTAAGCGGGCATCAAAACAACATGGGTATAGGTATGATGGACAACATCAGCTTGAGTATGCCTATGATGATGTCCACGACCAATCAACAACAAATAACCTCAGTTCCTATGGACGCAAGTGGTAGTTCTGTGCAAGAAATGCCTGGTACAAGTACTCAGTCTACGCATGAACAAATCACACAAAGTCAAACAAATACAAGCAATCAACATGAAGAGGAGGAGGAGAGTAGTGAAGAAGAAGAAAACTCAGAAGATGAATGTGATGGAGAAGAAGGTAATTTTTTTTCTTTTTTCTTTTTCTTTCTTTCTTTTTTTTTTTCTTTTTTTTTTTTAAATATTATCTGCTTGTTTTCAAGTCCAAATAATATTTTCGTATGAATATTTTCAATTGTCAAAACGAACATTGTACTTGCATTTAAGGCCTACCTGTTAAAGAAGAAAGTGAAGAAGATCCTAACAATAGCAGAGTCATCGAACCAACAACATTTGTAAATGTTTCATTAGCCTGCGATGAAGCTGGCCCATCGGGACTTCAACAACAGAAGGTTACTGAGATGCCTGAAATGGCAATGCAACAAAGTACAGACGGAGATCCCAAATCTGGGTGAGTTTTTTTTATCTAATTTAATTATATAAGGGTCAAAGGTGTATAAGTTGTGGCAATCACAAACAATCACGCAAACATTTATATAAGAACCATTGAATCATTGAACATATTTAATCGAAATTAAATTCATTTCAAATTATGCCTTTTATATGATAAAAAAATAAATATTTCAGATCAAATAATTTAATGATTTTAAGTGAAAAATAAATTTTTTATTTCAATATAAAGAAATATTATATTTCAATCACACTGTAAGGTTAAGAATTATTTATATACTATTTATTTATTTATTTTACGTTGCTATGTTCATTGAACTGCAATTATGTGCAAAAAATATGTAGATGAAATAATTCTATATTACTTTTTATACGGATTTTAGTATAATGAAAATTATTTCTCTTATTTTTTTTTTTGTTTTTATTTTTTTTATTATATATATATATATATATATATATATATATATATAAATTAGTAGAATTAATTTTATCGGTATTTAAGAAAAATATATATATATATATTTTAAGAGATGAAGTTCCATAAACACAAGGTAAGTTCTTACACTAACCACAACCGCCTTTGGCTCTGGATATTTAGCAATTTGATTAAGATCTTATAAGCAATAATTATACAAGAAGAATTATGATATTTAATTTACATATTATATAGAAATATAACTTAAATAAAAAAAAGGAAATTTATATACGAAAAAGTATATTCAATACAAATTTCAAATTGCTAAATACCTTCCTCTAGTTACATGTTCTCGCATGTGTATGGTGTTCGTTCTAAAGGGAAAGAAACAAATGATATTTACATTTAAATTACAAAGTATAATTCAGAGATTTACATATATAATTTTTTTTATAATTCTCATTAAAACGATCACTATCTTAGATATTGTATATACGTGTACGATCAATGGACAGAGGGTTCATATAAATTTATTTTAAGTTTACAAATCCCACAGATCAATAATCTCAGAATATGAGAAGATTGAGTTTTAAGATTTAAAAAAAAGAAAATTCATGGAGCTCTCTGTCCAGTCGAGAAAGAAAATGTTTACATGTTGTCGATATTAATATACCCACGCTTACGTGAAGGCACAAAATGCCGCACACGACCGTCATATTGGTCGATCAAAAAGTCACAAACCGATTGAATATGTATAAGTTTAATCGTTCACGCTCGTTATTAAGAACGCTTGGTCGATCGGAGGAATAATTATCGCCAAGTTCTTCCACAATAATACATTATGAATATCGTTCGATTATATATATAGATATATGTATATACATATATATATACAGTCACGTTGGTAAGTAAGTTAACACAGTGCGTTAAAGTTATTAATTAGGTAAAAAAAAATAATGAAAGTCGTATATTGGTTATACTAATAATGACAGTATTGAACGATATATCATTAATCGTAATCTGTTATTATAGATGGTATTTGTTTTCAATAAAAAAATTCTCAAAGAATTATAAAATGTCGTCAATTCAGAATGAACGAATGCATCTTAATTCAGAATGAACGAACGCGTTGCAAAGTAAGTTAACTATCGTATCACTTTTCTTTATTTTTTTTCTGTTTTTTGTGTATAACCGTTGCAACATTTATTGTTACTTATTTTCGTAGGACAATAAAACACTAACAGTACTTTTATTAGTACCTATAACCTACTATGAAATAATAATGACTAATATTTCGTTGAGCATGACAAGAAATGAAGAACGATTTGCTAAAATAAGATTGAGAATTTTTGTAACGCGGTAAAGAAGGATATTTATTAACCTCAATGAAAATTAAAGAATATATAAATTATTAAATATAAGTGTTATAAAAAGATAGAAAGATTTCCGTTGAGTTTCTGCCGAAGAATATGAAGGAAATGCAAAACAACGCCGCGTGATGATAACCGTATTATTCTTGAGATAAAAGATAATTTAGAGGTAGATAAAGATAGATTCAATAAAGCGGATTATAAAGTGTTTTTCGAAATAATCGTTCGATTATTTACATAAGTCAATTGAATTTTAGTAATCTGTTATTTAATACAACGATTCAGTCGAAAATTGAAATTTTTAATAATAATAGACGGTAATAGTGTATGCTTGGCGGAAAAGCGATGAAAGTTTTAAAATGGTGGTATCTAAAAATAGTTATTAAACATGGAAGTGGGCTCCGTTATGACGCGTTTTAGTATACACAATATTGGAAACTTTGGTCATCATTGATTCTAAATAAAAAATACGTAGAAATGTTGTAAAACGATCTGTTTCTTTTTGCACAAAAAAAAATAATTATGTCTTCCAACAGAACAATGATCGTCTAAACATAAAGGTAATAATGAGATTTTTTTTAAGACAATATAAATATTGTTCCCACAAAGTTTGCCCTTGAATTCGATCTTGTATTTGTGGGATTATTAAAGAACGTCACTATAAATGACAGAGAAAAAAAAACAAAATCAATTTTATTGATTCATCGTACAATAAACGGAACAAGATTAGTTTAAATATAATTGAAAAATGAATCTATAATATACCATTTACGAGACGTAAAAGATTATCTTTCATATAAAATATTTTAATATAATTTACTTTAAAATATTAGAAAAAGTAGGACGCGTTAACTTACTTTTTGACACTATCCATTATAGTCATTTTTTTTTTTTACATATGAAAATTTATATTATTTTTGCATATTCATTTATTCATTGTATTATTATATATTAAATATATATATATATATATTTATACTAATTATATATGTATATATAAGTATTAAATCATTGAACATATTATTCTACTCATTTCTTTAATTTTTGTGCACAATTGTGTCGTTAACTTACTTACCGATGCGACTGTATATACATATATTATATATATACAGTGTCTGTATAGATATATATATATATATATATATATATCGTTATTATCGTGCTTTCGAATGCCTCCGCTTTTACAATTATAATCAAAGATCACATTGATTCGTTTATTGTGCTCGATATTTTAAGTGCGATCACTTGATACAACGACGACTCTTCAAATACACATGGAGACACGTCAATTTGTCCGAGATATATTCGTCTCCTAATGCACGATATATATATTATACGTTTTCTATAAGTATAATTTTATTAAGTACGAAGGGGTTAAATATGATAGTGCATCATAATCTGCAAAAACGAGAAAGAAATTACGAAAAAAAAAAAAAATATCAAACGTATCCCTTGACACATACACACATTTTAACCGACGAGAATTCCGGAGGAAGTCACACGTGACACTAGAATCGCTAGAGAAATCTCAGGAAGAGACGAGAAGAGGAGACAGCTAGTGTGTAACGTCGCTCTAAAAAACTAGGATTCTACGTGGAGAAATTCTTATTTCAGGCGAGTATCTCTTCAATCTATGTTGTTAATCTACGAGACAATTAGTATTTATTAGTTTGTAATTATTTCTTCTTTTCTTTTTCTTTTTCTTTTTCTACTATTTTTTTTCTTTCTTTTTTCTTCTTTTTTTTTTTCTTTTTTTTTTAAGTATGTTATATATTCAACATGTGCATAATAACATACATACATTTGTTTTACATAATTAATATTTATATCTCGAAGACGGTGATCGATTGTGACGTCACTTTTTTGACGTTAGATCTTTATTTTGTTCATCGTCTTGACGCTGGGATATTAATTAACACGTGGTTTTGACTCGATTGCAACGACCAATACGAGTATACTCGTCTATTTGAATTTTGCTCGTTTGGTTAAAAAAAAAAAAAAAAAAAAAACAGGGAAAAGAACGAGCATTCCCATTAATTTTATTCGTATTAAAGCTTGAAATTACGTTAATTTCATACACATGTGGCTTGCATTTTTTGCGCCAAACGTTAATTTATGTAAGATATTTATATTTCGCGCGTTATCGCGCTTTCGCGCCATTTTTCATTTGGCAGCGATAATAGCGCACGAGTTTCAACGTATTTCCGTTTTTCGAGGTTAGCGAGGAACAATGTGTTTTGCGATGACGATTTCGTTCGTAATTTTTTACGAATTTAACGTCGTCTCCGTCGATTTGTCCTGTGTATATGTTTATTTATTTATTTATTTATTCTACTTTTTTTTTTTTTTTTTTTTTTTTTATGCCTCCCCCTTCAACAGAAATGTGAGCGCATTTGACTGTTACATTACTCTGTAAACCGTCGTCGAAACGTTAAGACGTACCTTTTGTACGTTTTACGTGTTCAGTCGCGAGGTTGCAGTGAAAAGAAGAGTATAAGTGTATAAATGAGAAAAAATTAATGGAGCTGTCCGTTTTGAGAATTACCAGTCGAAGATTACTCAAGAAATGGCATATCAAAGGTGAGGCTTTGTTTGTTTGTTTTTTTTTTTCCCTTTTCAAATAAATAATTTTATATTCAACATATTTTTTAAATATTTATCTCTTTCAAGGATTGAAGAAGACCAAAGGGCATTTTTTTTTTTTTTTTTTTTTTTAAATTTCGCTTTTAGTATCGGATCATGCTGCAAAGTTTTTGTACTATTTTGTGTTGTTTTTTATTTTTATTTTTTATTTTTTTTTATTTATTTTCTTATTTTTCTCTCTATTTACTTCTCATCCTTCTCTCTACATGTACACTATCTTCTTCCCCTCGCAGTTTCTCGTATAAAATATAACAATTCGAGCTAATCATAAGTTAATCTCGGGTCGATAAAGTAGACAGTGACTTTTCCAACTTACTTCGCACATGTGCTCTCGTTTTTCATGTATTTTATAGCTATATATATATTATTATTATTATTATTATTATTATTATTATTATTATTATTATTATTATTATTATTATTATTATTATTTGTTTTTTTCCAAATAATTCAGCAACACTCATGCACTTTGCACGATGATCACTTTGCAGAAATGATACACATACACGGATACACATACACGCGGATAACACAGAGAAACACGTATTCAAGCAGCTAATCTTTTTTACCTTTCTTTTTTTTCTACCTTTCTATTTCTATTTATCTATCTATCTACCTATCTCTGTTTTTTGGCTCACTGTCTGTTGCAAGATCAAAGCAAGCAAAAGAACACGAAGAATCAAATGTGAAACAAAAGGCACACCGTGTGCGTGTTAACCGAAGGTTCTTTCTCTTTGCCGCAATATCTTTGGCTTTTGTCGATTTCAGGGATGGAGTAGGAGGTGGAGGAGGAGGAGGAGGAGGAGGAGGGGGTGGCGAAACCTTCGGAGGATTATCGGGGATGCTACGTCAGATACTCTCACCGTCGCCTTCACCCGAGACGGGAGAGGCCGGTATGACGGCGATCGGTTGTAATTTTCTCCAGGCAAATTCGATCTTTTCGAATCAATCGTCGATGATGCCATCGACCTTATCCTCAGCGACATTGCAAACGATACCATCTCATCTCTCGATGATCTATCCGGATCAAGGTGGTCTTCTGATGGATCAGTCGCAGCTCGTCCTCCCGGAGTCCCATTCCTGTCCTACCTGTGGCCTTGAGTTTCGTAGCGCTCTGAAGTTAAATTATCACGTGAAAACGAGTCACCCAAGGCCGCCGGAGTACGAGCAACAAAACGTCGAAATTACGGCGAGATACTCGTGCTCCGTCTGCCCAAGGAGTTTCTTCGTTCTTGCGCACCTAAGAATGCACGAGACGACGCACGAGATCGCACCACATTCCTCATCGGTGTTAGGTGCATCCTCGTCGAACGTGCCTACCTCTCGCGGTGCAAATTCTGCTACCGGGTTGATGTCCGGCATGTCCGTCGTTGTACCTGCCGGTGCTGCTGCTACAAGCAACGTAGAGAAAACCTTTGGCTGTGATCGTTGTCCAGCAAGTTTTCGATACCGTACACTATTGGAACGTCATAGAAGGATGCACGAACTCGGACAAGAGAAACCTTACTCTTGTCCTAGATGTCTCATGCGTTTCGAGACACGTAATCTTTACAATCATCATGCTAAAACTCACAAGCCTAGCATCGATATCAACGACAGACTCGCAGCAGACAGCAATGCCGTCTCTTTAACAGATCCTACCCTTACGGTTACCGGGACTAACCCTTCTATTGTCGGTTGTCCTCCATCTACAACGATTGTCGCTGCTAATGCCAACAAATCGTTGACAACGGCCTCTTATCCTTGCGACTCCTGTTCGAAACAATTTGCCACCATTGAATCCCTCACCAGTCATAAGGCTGTACATAGATCCAGGCCATTGGTTTGCGATGTTTGTGGAAAGGGTTTTACTCATCGCAAATATTACGTCGTTCATCAACGCATTCACACCGGCGAGAGGCCTTATTTATGCGCTATGTGTGGTAAATCATTTACTCAAGCGTCCACCCTCACGGTTCATCGTCGATATCATACTGGAGAACGACCATATACTTGTACGCTTTGTGGGAAGGGATTCGTTACGAGAACTATCATGCTCAATCATATGAAGAAACATTGAAAAGGATATTCTATCTAAAGAGTTGTTTCTCGTGATAGCTTATAATGAAAATAGCGCATTGAGGATCTCTTTATTATATATATATATATTTCTATAATATATATGTATATATTTCCATACATACATACACACACACACACACACATATATATATATATATATATATATATATATATATGTATATGTATATGTATGTATGGAAAGATAAGGAAGTTCAAGGTAAGAAAAATTAATGAAGAGATTAATTTTGAAATTATATTTAATTTGAACGTTTCTTTTATATTAATTACATATTTAAAGTACCTGGTATTATTGTTTTTTTATATAGCAATCTTAACTTTATAAGATAAAGTTATATATAGACTGTAACAGGTTGTAATAGTTGTAGTGCAAAATCGTAAAAGAATTAGATAATTATTTAATACTTAGATTATAGTGTAAATATGATCTCTGTGATATCGTTTGAGATGCCTCTATTATATTATTATACAATCGAATGAGAAATTTTTATCGTTGAAATCGAGAGGCATATATTGAAATATATGTTTAGATAAAAATGAACAACAAAAAAAAAATAACAAAACAGAAATATTAATGAAGAATGCAGAGTAATATACATTTAGGTAATTATCTCGCTCGAGTTTGTTAGTTACTCGCGAGAATGGTATTTCGTACCTGTATAGGATATTAAAATTTCATTTGTAGTTTAACGTGCCTAAGACATGTGCCTAATTTTTCTTATTAATCTTAAAACAACATGTGCATTAAAACTAAGAAATATATTGGAAGGAATACGCGTTTTATGTACGCAACTTATGAGATTAGACGAATCGGGAATTATAGTTTTAAATGCAATTTAACTTAAAACGTGCAATATATACATAAATATATAAATATATATATATACACGAATTTAAGACGTTTTTAGGTTTAAACCGCGTAGTAACATGATAGTCGAAGAAAAAAGTAAACTGTCGGCAAATTTAGGTGCTTTTCATGACTGCAAGCGGTACAGATCTTACCGCTATAATACACTAAGTGGTTACAAAATGTAAGTATAAAAATGTTTATACATTTGTACCTAATTAATTGATATTTAGCGACTGCAGGAACAAAAATGATATAATTATATGTATATAATTATTTATATATATATATATATAATCTGTGGTGAATTATCGTTAAAAACATTTTTCATCGCCAATCGATGTACCTTTTATGTCGGATTAAAGTTATCGTAAATGTTATATCGTAAATATACACGAATATGTATTATTTATTAAATTTAAGTTCGTAATATGAAGAGTTATGAATCATAAATTTTAATAATAAAAATAGAAAAGGAAGTGTTCTACTGTTAAAATGCGCGTCGGTAAAGTCACTTGCGATTATCGACTAATGGTAATCACTCGTATCTAGGATATCTACTATATCAAAGAAATGAAAAGAATTTTCGTTTTATTTCTTCAATCATCGTGTGTTATATATAGTTTTATATATTATTTAACACTATTAATAAATATTTTTCAGTTTCGTGATAATAGATGGCTAAACAGATCTAAACTACTCTTTACGATGAATAAATAAATATACAAGATAACGTAAGAGATACAATTTCTTTTCCTCGATTTGTAAATAAGTATTTTTCCATATCCTCACGACGTACACAAGTTTTAAATGCGGGAAGAGAGACACAGGTACGCACAGAGAGAAAGGAGAACTATTATTGATTAAACACAAACAAACAAAAAATGGTATAAATTATCAAAGCTTTTCATAGTCCAATGATGAAAACGATTTCGTGTATTCGGCAACCATCCTTGTAAATATCCTGCTTAAGACGTAAGACTCCCTTTAAAGAAGAAAAGTCAAAAGTACGAAAGATTGATGGAGAACGAGATCATTGATTGATTCCTATTTGTGTCTCTCTTCTTTCCAGATATTTTGACTCAAAGATCACGATACATCATCAGGCTCAGGAACAACAGCAATGCGGTATCAACGAAACAAAAAACGTCTTTAGCCCTGAAAGCAGCAACCCGTTGATCAATGATCCATTGGACGTAGCGAAGATGGAAAATGCTGAAATAATGATGACCGAGGAAACAATACTTCGATGCACTTTCTGTGGCGACGTATTCGTGGACGAGCACACTTTAGTTTTACATCTACAAAGTCATGAACAGGTACCGGACGAATCGTTCGTTTGCGAGCACTGTGGTTGCAATTATCCAACTTCACTGGCACTGATAGAACATCAGGAGGAACACGCGATACCGGAAAAGAACTATAGTTGCGAATCTTGCGATTACGTCACTTTACATCGACCTAGTCTCGTTATTCATCAAAAACGTCACGGTCCTCAGTTAAGGTATCAATGCGAGATCTGTGGCCTTGGTTTCACAACACGTAATAGTTATCAAGATCATCAACTTTTGCATTCTCGCGAAAAACCATTTCAATGTGAAATTTGTAACGCCACATTTCGATATCGTCAGGGTCTTAGATTACACGCTAAACTACATCAGCCCGATTATGTTCCACCTCAGAAGAAACATCATTGCGAATTGTGTAATAAGCGTTTCTCTAGGAAACAAGTATTATTGGTGCATATGAAGACTCATGGTAACGTAGGACCGTCCAATGAATACGTCTGTCCTATCTGTGGTAAAGCTGTCTCCAGTAAAACTTATTTGACGGTACACTTGCGTAAACATACCGGTGAGAAACCACACGTTTGTGATCTTTGTGGAAAAGGTTTTATATCACAGAACTATTTAAGTGTTCATCGACGCACGCATACGGGCGAACGACCTCACAAGTGTACGCACTGCGAAAAAAGATTCACACAACGTACCACTTTGGTCGTACATTTGCGTGGACATACCGGAGACAGACCTTATCCTTGCACTTATTGTCACAAATCCTTTGCCTCAAAGACCATGTTGAATTCCCATTTGAAGACTCATGCAAAACAAAATGCACGGCAACAACAGGAACAGCAACGAAGGGAATTGCAACAACAACAGTATCAACAACTTCAACAACATGAGCAACAACAAGCTCTGGATACTGTAACGATTTTGTTGCCGAGTTAAAATAATACTAAACGACTGGCTCGAAATCTTGTCTCATAATAATGATTAGATAAAATTTCATTATCTAAGCTTTCTCTTATTTTAACGTTATTTTTCTTTGAATCGTTACATGTTGAAAACGTAAATTTATTCGTCGGATTTTCACTGTAGGGACCACTTGAAAGTATAGTATTGATACTGATACAAAATAAGTTTAAAACATAATGTTATATATTTATATTTATTGTATTTTATTTTAAATTATTTAAAAAAAAAAAAAAAAGAAAAAAAAGCAGCAACAATTTTTACGTGCTATGAGAATCTTTAAGGAAAAAGATAAGTAGTAATCTATGTGATGATTATCATGAAGTCTATCCAAGTTATTGTCTTTTTTTTTTTATTGAAGATTATTTATTGTATTTCTTATTGCGATTAAGAAAATAATTTTGACTTGATGTTAAAACTTGGCCTATTCCAAGTGTTGAGCCGTCCATATTGTCTTTAACTTTTAATTATACAGTATTTACCTTTAATACTCAATTTTGCTTCTAGTTATCATATTAGATATAGAATCATGTGTACTCGTATTTCGTTCCTACTTCCATAGCTATTAATCAATTATTTTTCAAAGCCACTTTTTTTTATTCTATCGTCAATAGGAATGTTTGTTGAATAAATTTTTCTCCTGAAAAATGAAAAATTATAGTGCCTTATGATCGTGAATATTTATATTTATAATGTCGTACATTTTTGAATGCACGAATAGATTTAAATTAATAATATTTATTTTTATTTGACAGATAACTTCAATTGATTAAATTCATTCATAATTATTAATAATTATAATAATAATAATGAAAACGTATAAATTATTTGACAAAAAAATTTATCTTAATGTCAAAGTACACAAAATTTCGAAGTGGCGAGAAAAAAGAAACTATTAGAAAAATTTCTTTCCACAGATAAATATATATATATATATATATATATATATATATATATATATTCATATATATTTTGTATATGACCTGCTTTTATGTAAAGAAGATCATGAATAAAATTACATCCGTATTCTTTTCTATTAAATGATTATATACCAAAGAAAGTTCCTTATCAATTAAGATTTGATAATACTTTCGACAATTGAAAGTAACATGTTTTTTATAATATTTACAACAATCACAACAATCAAAAGAATCCATATTATTATTATAGTCTCTCGAAGAAATGGAAATACTCTGAAAAGGATTTAAGATTCATCATCGATTGAAGACTATTCAAATACGTCGAAGTAAGTAATAATACAAATTGTATATTAAGGATAATATACACTGACCGATATAATAATTTAACGAACCGAATAATTATCTTCTTTGAAATATACAAGAATTTTCACTCATTTTTACAGGCATCCATCTAGTGATATTTTAAGGGAAGGGGCGATGATGGGGGAGGGGAGGGAGATACAGAAATAATTAATAAAAGTAACATTTAAGGCATCGTTAAGTCAAATCAATAACTATTCCGTAATCCACTATCAATCGATTTTCTCGTCTTTACAGGTATACAAGTATTGCAACGACAGTACGAACGAGATCATCACGTCAGCAAGACGCAAAAAATGATAAATCTACGATCATTCTACAACAAGGAAACACTAACGACTCTAATTTTACGTATCAATGTGAATCCTGTAATGAGGAATTCAAGACGGAAGCGAATTTGTTGGTGCACCGAACTGAAAGATCGATACTTAGAACACGAGAAGCTTTGCGTATGGCTGAAAAGAAATACGAATGTGACAATTGTGGTGAAAAGTTTGTTAAAAAATTGTTATTGATAAAGCATCGACGTACACATTGCAAGGATATAATCGAACGAAAGAAACAAAAGAATCGAGAAAAGATAACGAAATTAAAATCGAAGCAAAGATCGATAGCCGAACCGAGTTCTGGACCGATTGAATGTAACATATGTCATAAGGTATTTAAGAAGAAAAAATATTTGAACGTACACAAGACACTTCATGGTGCACCACACATCTGTCATGTTTGTGGGGCCAAGCTTACGTCCGAGTATTATCTCAAAATTCACATCAGACGTCACAACAAGGAGTTCACTGAGTTCTGTAAGATCTGCAACAAAGGATTTTATCTGAAAGCGACCTTGAAAACTCACATGAGTGTTCACACCGACGACAAACCGTGCACTTGTGAAATCTGTCATAAATCATTCGGCAATCGAGTTTATTTAAGGAGCCACATGAAAATTCACAGTCAACCTGGTACAAGGAAGAAGTACAAGTGTGATATTTGTGGGTTCGAGACTTTCTATAGTTATTGTTATAAGGAACATCTTTGGACGCACACGGGCGAGAGTCAAATTGCTTGTGAAGTTTGTGGGAAATTGATAAGAAGACAATACATGAAGACCCACATTAGAATACACACAGGCGAGAAACCTGAGATTTGTGAATTTTGTGGGAAAGCGTTTAGTTCGAGAAAGTATTTAATCAAGCATCGACGTACTCACACCGGTGAGAGACCGTACAAATGTAAAATTTGCGAGAAAAGATTCACACAACGTGGCACTTTAAGTGCACATCTACGCAGACACGACGGCACTAAGTGATTTATAATCGATCTTATTATTAGGACAGACAATGGGAGATCTTACAATATTTAAACAAAAGATATTTCATTTATACACATTTAATTATAATTCGAAGTAAAGTAAACAAAGTATTCATCGTGTATTTGTATAAATACATGGACTTAATTAAAAACACCGACCAATTATCATACTTAAATTATAAACATATTTTTCTATGGTCTATTCAGGAAAAAAAAGAAGAAGTTTCATCATTTATATTTGTAAATCCTAGTCGATAGACCTTGTAAATAGTTTAATAATATTGATAGCAGTCTCGAATAAATTATAAACGTTATTTATAATCCATAAATGATTTCGTATTAATATTTCATTTTAACGATACGCTATTGTAAAGGACAAAGTGCAAAGAAACAAATTCTGATAACGTTTTCAAAAGGTTGGTGTATAAGTGTTATTTTGTTCTTTTTTTCTTTTCTTTTTTTTTGTTTTTTATTTTTTAATTTTTTATTTCTTAATTTTAATTCGTAACAGAGGAGACGTATCAACTCTTGAAAAAGATTTCAGCTATAAGTACAAGTTTACTTTCTAATGTCGATCATCAAGAAAGGTGGTGTTATTTATTCATTAAAATACATGTCAGAAAGAAACATCTATTATCTCTAGATGCCTGCTTTGAGAATCTAAATCGTTATTGGAAGAAACAGACAGAGAAAACGAACGGCAGGGAGAAAAAAAAGAAATTTTGAACAAGAACATGTCGACTTTTCCCTCTTTATTTTTTTTTTATTCACCACATATGTTGACGTATATTATCTATTGCAGGTGCAACAGGACAAAACACGGTGGATGTACAATGGAACTATCTAAACACGAAAACGATGAATTGGAGAATATTGAAAACGAAGAAATTATGATGAACGATCCTTTGAGATATTCAACGAAAACAAGAAAAATATATTGCAAATCGGATATACAAAGAAACGAAAGGGATACACGTTATCATAGTAAGTGTTCATCAAATCGAAAATATTCGACCATTTATCAATGTGACGTTTGTGGTAAGAAATTCCGAAAGAAGTTTCAACTTCACAAGCACAAATACGAGCATGAGAATAAATCCGAAGAAAGTATGGAGTACGATAATCGTTGCGAAGAATGTGGTAGGGTATTTCTTAACGAGAAGAAGTTACATAAACATATGATTAAGGCTCATCAACAGGAAAAACCATATCAGTGTGCTCTCTGTGGTAAATGTTTTAAAACCGAAGAATTTTTGAAGACACATTTGAAACAACACAACAAACGTTTCACTTGTGATATATGTGGTGTCTCCAAAGTATCGGGATACGATTTGCGTTTGCACAAAAAGAAACACAATCAGGAATACGTAACTCATTGTGAGATTTGTGGTAAAGGATTTTACACAAATCAAACGTTAGAGAGACATTTGTTAACTCATACCGGTGAGAAACCATTCATTTGTAAAATTTGTAATACTCCTTATGCTAGTGCGGCTTATTTGAATATGCACATCAAGTCCCATGGTCAACGGGAGAAACACAAGTGTAATATTTGCAATTTTGAAAGTTATTGGAAGGCAGCTTTGAAGGTACATCTGAAGATCCACAGTGGCGAAAATCAAATAACATGTGAGATATGTGGAAAATCGGTATCGAGTAAAACCTATTTGCAAATTCACATGCGAATACATTCCGGTGAAAAGCCGCATGTTTGCGAAGTATGTGGAAAAGCATTTAGTGTTAGGAAATATCTCGTTGTACATTTGAGAACGCACACAGGAGAAAAACCTTACGAATGTAAAGTCTGTCAGAAGAGATTCACTCAACAAGGATCATTAAATTCGCACATGAAGTCGCACAATGAGAATAAATAATAAAACCAAAGAAACAATATCGAATTAGTAGTATGTATTTTTAAATAATAAGAGACTCTGCTTCACTCATGAATGTTGTGCAAATTGTTAATGTAAAATGTTGTAATATGTTAGCACGACGAACGGTTTCTCTTACCGTCCATATTATATCGTTTATAATCGGCTTATCGCAACTAATTAGATTTGTGTATTAAAAGGCACTGTTTATTATTATTATTATTATTGTTATTATTATTATTATTATTATTATTATTATTATTATTATTATTATTATTATTATTATTATTATTATTATTATTAGTATTATTATTATATATTTTTGACAAAGTTTGATTTATTAGTTAAATTATATTTAAACAAAATAACAATTTATGGAAGTAAACTTTAGATAAGATAATGAAGTTTCTGATTATATTGTTGATTACATTGTGCCATATTAAAAAAGTACATTCAATTTTATTGTTGAAACACAGGAAATACGTTGACAAGTTCGGTTTCTTTACTACCAACATAAAATAAATTTTTTTACAAAATATTCAATTAAATCATTAGATCAATGTAAATAATTAGAATCGTAATACAAAAGAATCATACTTAAAATGAATGAAAAATTACAATTACTTTGTATGGTGCTTTATTTATATACATATATACATATATATCATTTTGTATATACATACATTATGCATCTAATGTAGATATTATAAGTCACAAATTTTATAAAAAAAATTTGTGTTCTTTAAATATTTACTTTTCTCATCCCACTCCATTTTTTTTTATATATATTCTTCGTTATTATGTGATTTGATAACGGCCTTCTATTGAAACGATCTTTTAAATAATATTTTATAAATACTCGTTTGATGCATATTGCTTTTTTTACTCGAATGCATTATATTAGAAAATATTATTATGATATTAGATAATTATATTTACCCTTATGGTGCTTTTTCTACAAGTAAAAAGAATCTATGATATGTTTTGTAATCAATAGAAGTTATGAGCGAATTATCAAAAAAAAATATATATATATACATATCTATATGTTTTTCTTCGATTTCGAAACCTCTAATCTCATTATCTCTATCCCAATTAGTATTACTCGTTGTAATCAGGTAAGTTTTTGTTGTATATATTTCAATTCGATAAAACTTTTGTAATAAAGTAATAATTATATTTTCAGATTTAGACTATGTAATAAAAGGAAGTTAACTCGTGAAACTCGATACAACATCGAAATGAAAGTTCGAAATTCTAAAAGTAAAACGAGTATCGACTGATGTAATTGATAAAAAAAAGACTGTAAATTTAATCTAAATAAAAGGTTTTACATTGTAACTTTTGATAAAGTTAATAGTTCAAAGAATACTATGTGTCCAAATGGTGACAACAGCGAGTACGATAAAGTCATAAAAAAAAAGGAGAAGAAAGAAGATATATACATACATATATTTATATATATATATATATATATATATATATATATATATATATATAAATTAAAACGTAAGAAAAAAAGTTATGTTCCCTAATCATATCCTTAAAAAAATTATATATATCCTTAATGATCATCCCAATGTTGAGTTTGACCATCCAGAATTATAAACGATCAAGAGAAAAAGAAAAAAAAAAGATATCATTATCGTTAATCGACTGACCCACGCAACTTTTATTTTTATTCCAGATGTGAAAACTTATTGGGAAAAGACGAAGATGTTGAAGAAACAACCAAAGATACATTACCATTAAAGTCCTTCATAAAGAAAGAAATGACGATAGAAGAAAACGATTGGATAATAAATAAGGATACATCGATGAAAAAGATAAATGAAGATGTAGAAGTAAGAGAAGAAGAAAAAGAAGAAATGAGTAAGGAAAATGTCGAGGATCGTACGGTTACTTCGTTGGAGGAATCAGAAAAACGTTATTATCAGTGTAACATATGTACTAAACGTTTCAAATTGAAAAATCTCTTCGAAGGACATTTAGTTGCACATAGTGATGCTAGGCCTTATCAGTGTGATGTTTGTGGTAAATCCTTTAAAAGAACTAACACTTTAGCGGTACATAAAAGAATACATACGCGTGAAAGAAATTATGTTTGTGACGTTTGTGGTCGAGCTTTCGTCCAAGCCTCACAATTGGCGACTCATCAGAGACGACACTTCGAGAGGTATACAAGATATTGTGAAATATGTAACAAGGGTTTCTTCACTAATGCTGAATTACATGGTCATATGAACGTGAGGCATGGTGCGAAGGAACACGTGTGCCATTCCTGTGGCAAATCCTTTCCCAATAATCATACGTTGGTACGGCATACGAAGGTACACGATCCTAATTTCAAGCCGGTTAAACATCAGTGCGAATTTTGTGGCAAGATATTTGCTTATAAAAACTCTTTGGTCGTACACGTTAAGTCACATACCGGGGAAAACAAATACGATTGTCATCTTTGTGGTAAATCAGTTTCATCGAAGGGTTCACTTCAAGATCATCTTCGACTTCATGGTGGTGAGAAATTACTCGTTTGCGATGTCTGCGGCAAAGCTTTTCATAAAAGGACCACTCTCGTCGTTCACAAGAGAACTCATACCGGAGAGAAGCCATACTCTTGTGACACCTGTGGCAAATCTTTCACTCAACATTCCACCTTGGTTATTCACAAGAGATATCATACTGGACAGAGGCCCTATCAGTGTAATCTCTGCAACAAATCTTTTGTCTCCAGGGCACTCTTGAATGCTCACAATAAGATACACGTGGTCAACGTTATGATTGTTCAACCAACGTAAACGTCCTAATCATTTTCACTAAAGTGATACCGAAAAAGTGTGAAACTTCGTCGAAAAGGTGATCAATCCGGATCTTCTTCTATATTTATGGATCCCGAGCGATTTCTTTCTTTTTTCCTGAACAACGTCTTGCATTACGTACAATATCATTTCTTTGATTAGGAACGTATTATCCGTCGGATAATATAAGAAGAAAATCACGAATATTCATTTTTGTAACATTCGTAAGCCCTTTTCAAATTAGAGAAAATAAATGTTTTACAATACGAAGTGTTGTTAAAAGAAAAGAAAAGAAAAAAGAACATTTTAGATTGAAAGAATTTGTTGTAAACGATTCAACGAACTTTGTAACGCGATATGACTTGGTTCCTACATTTTCTAAAAAACATTGTGGATTTCTCGATTGATGTCCACTTTAACAATTTCTATAACATTGTAACCGTAGAATAAACCCACAGCTTAGTATGATTATCTATAATCTCAGTTAAAATAGATTGTTTCATTTTGCTTGTATTAATTTGTGTCAAATAATGTCGTTCAGATGGCACGATTTCTTACGATTTGTCAGATACCAGAGAGTCGCTAAGAGAGAAACAAAAAAAACATATACAGACCATCAGATAGCGGAAAGAGATATGAGATACTGATGTGGCCATTTGAATTTTTACATTTCAGGTATCACAACCGGCTATCCTTTTCCGAAGACTATTATCCGATGGTAATGTTCGCGAAACTCGACCTGGTAAAGAAGGACGCGGAGCCCGAGAGGAGATCAACCATAGCGAAGTGTCCGGAAGAAGGTGCGAGCGAAGAAGCAGGAAATAATTTAACGATCGGTGCCATTGATGATGATGGAGAACGAAAGGTGATAAAACAGGAGGTTGACGCTGACGACGAAGAGGAGGATCTTTCTTTGACGTATAACTGCAAGTTATGCGGCGTTTTCTTTGCCAGTCAAACTCTTCTGGATAATCACGAGATCGAGCACAAGGGTAAGCGTAAAAATACTTGCGCTCAGTGTGGCCGAGTATTTCGGACTTATGTGAATCTACGAAAACACATGAAGAAGCATAACGGTCGTAAGGGGACGCGTAAATCGAGTGGCACCTCGATTGTTAGCCGATCTACGTCTTTGAAGAAGGTCAAGAAAGAAAAACCGGAGTTGGAGTTACTATGCAAGACATGTAACAAAGTTTTCCGACACAAGAGCAATTACCAAAAACACTTGTTACGACATACCGTAGGTGATCTCACTTGCAAACACTGCCCGAAAAAATTCCGCCTCTTTCGTGATCTCACTAGGCACGAGAAGACTCATTTCTATCCGAGTTACATGTGCAAACAATGCGACTACGAGACTACAGTGTTAGCCGCTCTCAGCATTCATATGTTACGGCACACGGACAAGGCCGATCTACCGTTTAAGTGTAATGAATGTGACAAACATTTCCGCAAGGCTATCGATTTGCAGGAACATTACAATATTCATTCCGGTGACAAGCCGTTTGTTTGTCAAGTCTGTGGAACGGCTTTCTATCTGAGAAGACAACTTTCAGCACATTGTCGTCGAATGCATCCAGAAATGAAGGCCAATAAGGTTACAAGCACTGCTTGTGACATATGTGGTCGTGTTCTTGCCACAAAGAGGTCATTATTCCGTCACAAGGAGAGTCACAATCCGACTAAACTCTATCTCTGCGATTACTGTGGGAAAAGTCTTAGCAGTGCTGAACATTTGAAGAAACATCGACGAATTCATACCGGCGAAAAACCTTACGTATGTGACATATGCGGAAAGGGATTCACCGATTCGGAGAATCTCAGGATGCACAGGCGCGTTCACACCGGTGAAAAACCATATAAATGCGATCAGTGTCCTAAAGCTTTTTCACAGAGATCGACTCTAACAATACATAGACGTGGCCACACTGGGGAGAGACCTTATGTCTGTCAGATCTGTCATCGTGGTTTCTCCTGTCAAGGTAATCTCACAGCACACCAGAAGTCTACTTGTGTTTAAAAATAAACAAATAAATAAATAAAATATCTATACTCGATCAATAATGACTTTTTTTGCGATGATCAATCGAATTAGATTTTTGGTGTCTCTGTCGTTATCTGACAAGTATGTATGTGTGTACGTTTGCGTATATATGCAGTTGAGTATATGTATGCGTATATGTGTTCGCTAAACAAAGTTTAATTTACTTATCGATCAAATGGATTTTCTCCAACTAATTTTGTAGTTTCGTTTTCGATTTGTATATTAATTCGTACCTGTATTCATTTTTCCTCGAGTTTCTTCACTTTTTTTTTTTTTTTTTTAATGTACGTTTCGAATTTTTGCCGTTATTTTTACTTTGTAAGACTGTGTTCCACGGCTTCCTTAATGTGTAATGTTCTATTACTCTCCTTTTGTATATTCGTCACAAATCTAACAATTATTCTTTTTTTTTTTTTTTTTTTTCAATACGTTATAAGTTCATACGTTTTTTAAAAGCGATCGAAATGAATTTGTAAATTATTTAGATATATCAATAATAATTATTTTATTATTATTATTATTATTATTATTATTATTATTATTAATATTATTATTATCATAGCTTAATAAAATAAGGATTATATATATACATATACCGAAGCAAGCGAGTATAACTTATCATCTTATAGATTTTTACTCGCACCAGAGAAAATGCTTTCATTATGAGAATAATCGATCTTCTTGAGTCTTCCTTAAGAGTGTGATTCATCGATCATTGTATATATCAGAGATCAAAGAAAATTTAAATGCAAAAGAGAAAGTGTAATGAACGAATGAATGAAAGAATGAAAGAAAGGAAGGAAGGAATAATTACGCATTTTAATCTGGGAAGAAAAGGAATTGTGTTAATTGAACTGTTTTGTGTCGAATTAGAATCCCTTTAAAATTAGCTAAGAGTAAATGGAGAATATCTCAACATGCCTTCAATCACACAACGAAGAGTCAAATGCGATACGCTTGATTATATTCAAAGAAGAACTTTGATGAAATAAATTCATACGAATCAATTGTATCATCTTATACGTCGTAATTGATTTTAATTGTTTATTAATGGATTTTATTTTTTTTCTCCTCTTAGGATATTTACGAGTTAAATAAAAATTCTCGTTCGTGATAGTAATCAGTTGAATGTGTGTTAAGAGCGAAGTGTGTATGCTTTTAGTATAGTTGATAACTCGAAGCAGTTACAAGATTTTATACCATTATATAAATTTGCGTAATGTATGATAAAAAATGTGTGGATAAAGAATGGCACTAAGGTATCGTATAAGTGAGTGAAAGTATTCGTAAATTGATATGCTTGAATGTATATACAAAAGTTTAGATTTTATCGTTAAATAGTTATGATGATTATGATTATAATGATGATGATGATAATGATGATGATGATAATGATGATGATGATAATGATGATGATGATGATGATGATGATGATGATGATGATGATGATGATGATGATGATGATGTAAGGTATGTGACAGTTAATCGAGATAAATAATAATGCAAAGTTAAATAAGTTCTTTTTCGCGCCTAAGTAAAAAAAAAAAAAAGAAAAAAAAAAGAAAAAAAGAAACCATGAATTAGTTTGCATTGTACTTAATATTATTTTATCAAAAAGAACTGTGACATTTCAAATTCGAAATAATTTGTATGATCAGCAAGTGATCGAGAAAAAAAAATTTTCTTAAAGATCAATCGTTGTCTGGTCAATTAGAGATTTTCAAATTTTTTCATTAGCTTTGTATAAAGTAAGTTATGTAAAGTATACATATATATATATATATATATATATATATATATATATATATATATATATATATATATATTGAGAGAAAGAGAAGAAAAGAAATTGTTAAATAAATTATGAAAATCTTCTCAGACCAAGCCCAGAAGGTTTATTAAAATGAACATTGATAAATCCTAGGAATAATTCCTTATAAGAGTAAGCTTCTAATCGTTCCTACGTATTGTATTACGATTGTATTCATCTTTTTTTTTTTATTTCTTTTTTTTATCCTTTTTTATTTACTAAATTGATTGGATGTTTCAGATAATCGATATTTATTGAGGACTAATGAGAAGAAATGGAGAGAAGTATGTAATCACATAATGTTACTGTAGAGAAAATAAGAAATAAAATTGAGTATCGAAAGGAATAACAATATTTTCCATTACTCGTGAAATTGTCAGGAGGAAAATAGACAAAGGAAAAAAAAGAAAAGAATAAAAATAAAATTTCTAACAATATAATGTAAAAGTATACTTCGTTTCATAAATTATAAATTATTAAAAATTTATTAGAAATAATTGAAACTATTAGATGAGAATATAGATGGACGATACAAATTTCGACATCCAAGAAAATATCCAGGCAAGAATGATTTGAATAAAAGTAAAAATGTAGTTTTCAACAATTTTCTTAACAAAATCGATTCATTCTATACTGAAGGAATAATCATAAACTGATCAAAAAAAATATTTCTATTTATTTAAATACATAAATTTATCAGAGAAGATATTTTGTTTTATAATTTTCTTCATTAATTTATATACGAAATTGAGTAATTCCTTTTATAGATTTTTGTCTGAAGTTTTTAGAGTAATAAATAGAACGGGTAGAATTTTAAAAACAAAAATGAATTTCTTCAAAGAAATGTTAATTTTTTTTTTTTTTTTCAGATACTCACATATAAAAAAAAAAGACTGGACGTAAAGGCTAAATAAAATAAATCGTACCCGTACATACACGAAATCTCGATTTCTTCTTTAATATTTTTGCATGTTGAGATGGATCTTTCTTTCTTTTTTTTCCCCCATGTAACTTGAAAACATTCATTCAATTAATGATATTCATACTTGTTTCAGAGAAAAATGTATCAGAAAGCAGAGAAAAAGAAGAAACATTAAAATAGAAGAAACATCGAAAAAGGAAGAGGAGGATGTAAAGAAAAAGGATAGGGAGGTTGTGAAGGAGGAGAAAGAGGACGATGTGAAGGAGGATGAGGAAGAGGAAATACATCAGGAAAGTACATTTGTGATTTTCCAGTTTGTTAATACCGGCGAACCGGTTACAGATTCATCGATAAAAAAAAGGACAACAACGGATCCTTCAGCGGACATTTGCAAAGAGAACGTCGAAGTTGATGTATTGGACAAAATACGGAACGTTTGTCCATTCTGTGATAAACAGTTCAGTAACGAACAAAGTGTCGAACGGCATGTTATGGTAGTCCATCAAAGACAGTACAAGTGTGACATGTGCAAGAGATCTTACAATACGCAGGCTGCTCTAGATATTCACAAGGTGATACACAGGCCGGATTATTTTTTCGAGTGTATGGAATGCCATGTGAAGTATAAAAGCGAGGGTGGTTTGAAGAGGCATTACATACGTGCCCATGATAGGAACAATCCAATTTTTATTTGCGAACAGTGCGGTAGAAGTTACAAGTTAAAGATAGATCTAACAAATCATATAAAAAAGGCTCATCCATTTGAGTTACAAATTTGTCGATATTGTGGTAAAGAAGTAAGAGATGTCAAAGGGCACGAATATATTCATCAAAGGAAGGCTCGTAAGAAGCTTTACAATTTTCCTTGTCATCTGTGTCCTCAAAAATTTTGTCATAGAAGCCGATTGGATAGACATTTGTTGCAACACGAAAATGGATTCAAGTGTACCGATTGCGGTGAGAATTTTATTGGAAGTAGAGAGCTTAAAAATCATAAACGTTTCAAACACAGCAGACCAAGTAGTTCTACATGTATCTTTTGTCAAAAAGTATTCACATGCGTTAGCAATTTTCATCAACACGTTCTAACTCATGCCGGAATTAGACCATACAAGTGTGACATCTGCGAGGAAGACTTTACGCAACGATCCAGCTTGTTGAGACATCGTAGAAACCATCCAGGACCTCTTCCACCATTGGCATTACCTAGTCCACAAATTGCTGAACTCGCAAGAAGTTACATGCAGAAGTTTCAAAACGGTCAGATAGACAAAACGATTCATTGAACGCGCATGCACGTTTGAAAGTTTTTCTCTATAGAAACGTGCTTGAATAATTTATTTTTCAGAGAAAAATATATATTTTTTACTCTACTTCTATTTAAATTTTTAATCTATATAAAATGTTCATTGTATGTGTGTAAACGCGTTCGCGCGCGTGCGTAATTGCGTTTGTATGTGTGTGTGCTACAGTGAATTGACTAATAGTGAGATAAATGGAAAAGAGAAGAGCTTTCATCTTTCCCCTTTTTCTTCTTTTTTTTTTTCAAGTCGATAGAGATTGAAATTCTTTATAATAGAAAGTTTTTTTTTTTTGTTGTTTCATAAAAATACATTTAAAGAGTTACTAATTTTTTTTTTTTTTTTTTTTTTATCCATTGAGTCAGAGATTCTTTCAAAATTGTTAATTATGCGAAGATAATCTTCAGCAATTTATAGTTATAATTACAAAAATATTTTCTGATGTACGAAAAGTAAAAAAAAAAAAATGGAATATTTTAAATCTAGCAAAACGGATAAAACATTTCGCAAGAAAATCGATTGATACAATCGAAATGATTTTTTACTAGTCTGATTAATAATTAATAAGTAACAAAAGAAATGAAATATATAATTTAATTATTTCTATTATAAAAATTGCAATGATTTTCCTTCACCACAAGTGCTTAAACGAAGATATATAGTATTAAAATGATACTAATTATCATGTATGATTATATATAGCAATGGTTATGGTTATTATATGATCTATATACTTTGATATATATATATATATATATATATATATGTGTGTGTATGTATATATAAATATTTCATAAAATTATTCTGTCCTTTAAAAGGAACATATACGTATAAGTAATTATGTATACGCGCAAAAATAAAATACGAGAATGAACGTCATAAAATGTTATTTTGTGTATGAATTATATGAATTCTATTTGTGTTATATATTGTTTAAAGATGTATACAATGAAATAAAATTAAATGTGTACGTATTTATATTATAGATTGGCGATAATACATATATGATAAAAACGTGGTGATTTTCTTACAAGCATATTACATTTCTATATGAATAATAAACCTTTTTAAACGTAAGTTATTCTATTACTACTCTGAAATTGTATAAGAGTATTATATATATATATATATATATATATATATATATATATATATATATATATATATATATATGTGTGTACACAAGTACAAGAAGTACCATATTCTACAAGAAAGTTGCAAATAGTTGTGAGTTCATTCATCGCATGGTTAAAAGAAAGAAATAATTGTGATCATTCGATTCTAATCACGTTTCATTGTTTTAGGATGACCAATAACAACGATCCCTTATACATCCAACCACGCATAACGATGACGGTGGTTAATGAGCCATTCTTCGTAGCATCTAATCAAAATGGAGTACAAAATATTGGTGATGATAATATGTTAGAGCTACCTAATGCATCGTCGAGTAATATCGCAGCTCAATCCGAAAGGTAGGAATAATTGATTTATGGTAAATTTCTTATTTTCTTTTTCTCTTTTTTTTTTTGTTTTTCTAAAGAAATAGAAAATGCAAGCTAAGATTTTTATTAATTATTGCATGCTAGATAAGATAACAATCTCTTTTAAAAGAAGTCAACACAACACAACGTAAATCAGATGGGTTCATTTTAAGGATTATCATTGATTGAAAAATTGGCTTTGAAATGTTTCTAGGTATAACTCGCTCAACTCACTCGGTCCATCTTTTCTCACAGTGAAATTGGGAGACGACTACTTTCGCATACCGAAATCTTTGAGCGTTTTTATGATGAAGGAACCAAACCCATACGAAAATGATTCAACGGACAAAAATGTAGTGAAAGAAGAGAACGGGGATAGTGCTATGCAAACGAGAAGTAAGCAAAAACTTAAGGAAGAAAAAATTAAAGAAGAAACCGATACTACGGATGATTTGGATGATACTCCTCTTGATTTTAGAAAAATGTGTGAAGAAAAGAATCCGAAAGCAAAGCCTGATAGATTACCTAGATTAAAAAAAAAGCCACATACTTGTGAGATATGTTACCTTACTTTTGATCGCAAGAGTAAACTAACAAGTCATATGTTCAAACATAGTAATTCGAGACCACACAAATGTCGAATCTGTTCGAAAGGATTCAAAACCGGTGCTTATTTATCAAGACACATGGAAATACACGACGAACCGGCACAGTTGCATGCTTGCACATTATGCGACTTCAAGGCCAGAACAAAGCCATATTTAAAAATTCATTATATTCGGAAACACACGGAAGATTACAATTACAGTTGCGAACAATGTGGAAAAATGTTTAAAGTTCAATCGGACTATACTACGCATATGAAGGATCACGATACTGAGTCTTGTGTTTGTGATATCTGTGGGTCTTCATATCCAAGCAAAAGTTCTCTTTACTTTCACAAACATTACAAACATAAGACCAAAATCAAGGAATTCGAGTGTTCTACCTGTAGGAAGAAATTCAAAAGTCAAAAGAATCTTGATAATCATGCTGAGTTACACAAGATGAAATACGTATGTGAACAATGCGGGATGGAATTTAAATTTAAATATGGCCTAACGAAACATTTGAGAACACATTCCGGGGAAAAATCTTATCTCTGCGCGATTTGTGGGAAAACGTTTGGCTGTTTGAGCTCACAAAAGATACATCTGCTCACTCACGTCGGCGAACGTCCTTATGTTTGTGACATCTGTGGGCAAAGTTTCACACAGAGATCTCCAATGATGTTGCACAGAAGGAAACATCCTGGTGCGCATCCACCTCCACCGCCGATCAAAATCACTAATCTTTTGCACGGTGTACAAGACAAGATCATCATGAATAAGAATATAAAATAAGATTTGTTATCATATCCTCTTTTCTCATATCTTTTTCAAAATGAGATAAGAGCACAAAGAAAGTTCATTGTGTATGTACGTTTAAGCTTACTTGTCTTCAAAAATTATTGTGATCGATTTATTGGCATCGTTATTGGTTGAGATTTACACGAAAAAAGAACGAACTAAAAAGAAATAACTCATCATCAATCACTCAGAAAAAAATAACTCATAATTTCAAAGTACAAGATGTTGAACTTTACTTTGAATATTTTTTATTATTATTATTATTATTATTATTATTATTATTATTATTATTATTATTATTATTATTAATATTATTATTATTATTATCGTCACAAATCTGTTTGCGCCTACACTCCAAAATTCTAATATTTTTTAACTAACTCATGAATTTAATTCATGAATTTTTATACTGCTATAAAATATATATTTTATATATATATATATATATATATATATATATATATAAAATATAATATATATATATATATATATACATACATACATACATACATATATACATATATACATACATACATACAATGCAAATTTATTTTCTCTAGCTTATAGAATAAAATGAAAAAATAAGATATATCTAAATAAAATATATTTCTCTGGGAAGATGCAATGTACAGAATAGATTTTATGTGATATGTATTCGAATTAAATGTATACATGTATGTTTTTGATAAATGAATATAATATGTATTGTTATCACAAAAATAATTCTATTATCGAAAGTCTTCATTGTTTTTTTTTTTTTTTTTGTTCTTTTAAGACGAACGTTAAATATACCTTCGTATGTAAATGATAAGTCGATATAGGATAAAATTTTTGCGGAAATTATATAATTTGTGATATTTGCTCGTACCCTGCCATCGATGATAAATTTATTGTAAATATATTGATATCTATACAAAATATAATTTTGTAAATACTCCATATCCAAACTTTTTAGTATTTAATATTTAAATTATTGTTTAGAGAAACTATAAAATATAATAGGAACTAAAATATAATAGGAACTCTTTATTTTATTATATCAAAATATTGAAACATGATTATTGTGACCTTTACAGTGCATTCGAATATATCTATATTTAATATTACAATAAGATTCAGAAAATAGAAAGACTTATTACGATTACCCAAATTGCAAGTGAGAAAAGTGTTCATGAACTTCGGGGTAATTCGAGTTGGTATATTTCTTATATCTAAAATTATTAAATTGATATAAATCCTCTAACGTAAGAGCATTTATATCTCTTTCTCTCTCTCTCTCTCTCTTCTCTCTCTATTTCACTTTCTCCCACCCTCTCTCTCTCTCCCTTTCTTTCTACAATATATATATATATATATATATATATATATATATATATATATATGTATATAATATATTAGCATATGTATATATATACACACATATATATATATATATATATATATATGTATATGTATATGTATATGTATATGTATATGTATATGTATATAATATATTAGCATATGTATATATATATACACATAAATTTATTGTATTTGTAAAAATGTTTATTTATAACTAGAATTTGTTTATCATGTATACAGATAAATTAATCGACCAATTATATATTTTTTTTTAACAAAATTGATATTAATATATCATGATTTTTTAGGTTCGCGGTGCAAGATTCCATTCGAGCAAAAGTATCCTCGTGATACACACAAAGCTGATGAATATTACTTAGTGCCAATAACGGTGAACAATCTATCAACGATTGACGGACAAGTAGTGAAATTGAAATAAATACAAATCAGTGTATAGTTTCAGATATGTTTAATCCATTTGATAATTACAACAATCTTACAAAAGTGAAAACAAAAGTGAACGATGTATTTATATTATTTTGTGATCGTTTATTGAAAAACAAGAGGACATTGAAACTTTACTGAGAAGAGATCGAAAAAAAACTGATTGCATTTTATCAGAAGATGTACCTGTTTAAAGATAAACCAAGGATGCTTAATGAAAATATTTATACTAATAAGATGGTAAACATTCCATTGTTTATTGATTGGAAACATAAGATCTTAAAAAGGGAGCCCTCATTTTAAATGAACTTTTAAAAGTTCTTTCATTCTCGATAAACATGTGCTACAATATATATTAAATTTTTTGTGCAACACGTGTGACCTAAAATCCTTTTTGGTGCACAAAACAGCACATAAATCAGATAAACTGATACGAGAAAATGCAATATTGTTGCAAAGAAAAATTTTGCTAGACCAACGACAAAAGAGAAATTAGACGATTTTGTAAAATTTAAACTGTTAACTTCAATTAAATTGCCATATAAAGATCTGATTGAATATACTATTAGATATAATTTTTTAATTATCTTGTAAAGATCATTTTTTTTATTTCTTTTTATTTTATTATTCTTTTTTTTTTTTTTTTTTTTTTTTTATTACTTTTTTATATCATATTATTTATAACTGTTCGTCGATCAAGATTATTTTATGTTATATAGTATACAGATCTTTAGCATCATTGCTTTTGTTTATCTACTAAATTTGATACTGTTGTATAAATTACACAAATACATATTTTATATGGATATCTAATTCAATACTGGATTTTGGTTTTATTCATTCGTGTGTTTACCATCAAGTATTACTTTATTAGTTATTGAAGTGAACATGAACAAACTTAGAGTAAAAATAATCGCGTTCCTCTTGTTTAGATCTAATGAAGAAGATAAAGGCAAAATAGTCGGAAGAAAAAATTTCGTTGAATGTGCCAAAATGAAAAAGAAAATAAAAACATTATGAGATGATTGAAGAAATCGTCAAGAAAATATAATCAAAGAAATGAAGATTTGGAAATTAAGAGAGAATTGATTTCTTGTGATATCTTTAAGATCGAAATATTAAAAATATATGTTGAATCATGATGATTTTCAATATGACGTTTATGCTAAGAAATTCAAACGTAAAAACAATATAGAGAAACTAAAAAGTGAGAGTACATGAGGAGGCATCGCTATTTATATCTATTAATATCATGATTTTATCACGATTATATTCTTTTATTCTTACCTGCAGGTGAGTTATTAATAAATCCCTAAACTTTCTTCTTTGCGAAGAAACAAAAGAAAAAATCTGTTAAAATCATGAAGAACTATCTACTTCTAACAAGTCAATTTGCAGGTATACTTTAGACGAATATATTTGATTGAAAATTTGCATTAAGGCTGATTATATCAAACATTTGATAACTCACAAGAAAGAAAATTTTATTTATTACTTCTGCGATATCTAACAAATTGTCATTGTATTTTCACAAGAATCAAAAGCACAAAACAAATTATTTGAAGCATCAGTGTTCTATTTGTAAGAAGAAACTTCAATATCAAAAGAATTTGGAACAGTTATCTGTGATAACAGGAACAACGATACACGTGTTAGAAATGTGTTAGAAGTGTGGATTGAAGTTTACATGAAAAACAACATTGAAGAAACGTATTAAAACATTCTAATGAGAAATTTTATTTTTATCACATCTGCAACAATGAATTTGCAAGTACAACAAGCAGAAAAGTTTATTTCTTAACTTAGTTGGGTGTCAGATCTTATTTTTATACCATTTTTGGAGGAAGGGATTTTACAAAAATTAAAAAAAGAATTAATCTGATTATTCTGAAGCTCCAACATCGGTGTTCATAAGGAACATTATAGAGATCAAGACTCAAGAACATTTAATGCATAAGAAAAAGAAATAAACTGAAGTGATCATTCTACCACAGAAGTTTTTTCAAAGAAAAGAACAATTTTTTTTACTTTTATAGTTTTTTTTTCTTTTCTCTTTTTTAAATTGCGTTTACTTGTTATACCTATGTATGAGAAAACTTCAAGATTTATATTCTGACTTTGATAGTTTAAGTATTTTAATGTGCAATTTTCGTTGTAGAAAAAAAAAATAAAGAAGAGATTAGCACATTTGATATGTTTCATTAGACCTTTACTTCTACATATACTAAACATGTACTTTATTAATTTAAGAAAGTCGACATAATTGATATTTTCAGAATATAAGAAAACGTCCTTTTAATGAGAAGACAACTGCTTATTTCAGGAAAATGATGCATTTCTAATCATATGACATAGCAATCTATTTAAAATAACGTATACTTACACTGATAATTCTTGTTTTAGGAAATCGATTCAACAATTAGACAAAAGAAGTATGGTCAAAAGAAGAAATTCAGCGATACGCTCAAGATGGAATGTTAAAAAATTCTTGGACGAATCACAAGCTTCCTACTCAAAGGATTCTCGTCTTAAAAGTATCAATTTTCGATATGAACGCAAAGCAGCGATGAAAATATTGAGGTCATCTAGTACATTGAAAAAGAGAAGTCGTGTGAAAGAAGAAACCGAAAACGATAATAAATCGCAATCAGGAAATAATGAAATTCGTACAAATCAAGAAATTCTTTACAAGAAACGAAACGATGGTAATTATACGTGTGACATTTGTCAAACGATATTCAAACAAAAAAGCAAAATATTACGACATATAATGAGTAAGCATAGCTTTCATCGGCCATTTAAATGCAATGCTTGTGGTAAATCTTTCAAGTACAAATGTGATTTGAAGGCACACAGACTGATACATCAGGATTTGGATACAAGTTTGCTTCACTGTTGCGACAAGTGTGACTATCGTACAAAAACTAAGAACAATTTGAAGTCGCATTACATAAGAAGACATACCGACGATTACAAATTCGCATGTGAACATTGTGGCAAACGTTTCAAAATGGAATGGGACTTGAAGTTTCACATTGGTACTCACAGTAGTTCACGACATATGTGTGACATTTGTGGAAAATTTTATACCAGTGATTACTCCTTGTACAAACACAGAAAGGTCGCTCATTTGAACGAATACAATTTTCAATGCGACGTCTGTAACAAAAGGCTTCTAACTCAGGAAAATCTCAACAATCATATGCGTCAACACGACAGAACATACGAGTGCAAAGAATGTGGCAAGGTCTTCGCAACGAAAAGATATTTGGCTACGCATACGACCACTCATACAGGTGTTAAACCTTACGTTTGTCAAATTTGTAAGAAGAACTTTCGTACGTCTCATATGAGGAATACACATTTATTAACACATTCAGCGGATAGACCCCATGTCTGTGATCTTTGTGGACAAGCTTTCAAAAGACGATACTACATGATCGAACATCGAAGGAAACATCCGGATTCTCATCTATCTTCGCCTCCTATGCCGTTTGCAAAAAATAGGAATACTTTCGAAGCCAAGATCGATTCTAAATCGGACATTGTAACTTAACAATTTAATAATGTTCTTCATTGATGCTGCTTCCGTCAATAATATTTATATTATTTAATGAATCGACATAGAAATGAGAATTAATGGATATATATGATAGATTTTGTAATATAAACAATACAGTTGTACATAATTACATTACATAGTTACAGTACTTTTCATATAGATATATATGTATGTATTTATATTGATGTGTGATGATACACATATAAGTTAAATATATATATATATATATATATATATATATATATATATATATATATATATATATGTATTATATGAGTATAATTTCTTAAGAATTAGTGACCGATTTTGAAAAATGATTATAACGAACAGAAACTACTTACATTTTTTTGTTAAACGATCCCATCGACAATTATTTTGCACAATTGGCTCTTATAATCGCGGAGTAAGTAATGCCTCAATATGTAATCGACATCATATAATTTCACAAGATATTAATCATTATTTTATCATTCTGTTTTAGAGACCGAAACTTTGCTATGGAGAGTTCAGAAATGGATAAACTTGGCCAATCAGTTGAAGAAAAGGATTCTCTTATATTGCTAGAACATGATTGTTCCAGCATCAAATTAGAATATCCATCTATATCAAGAACAGTGGAAAACCAAACAATGTTATCGTTGTTATCGGTGAAGAAAGAAATTGAGGAACATCGTGTTGTTGTTCAAGAAAAAACAATTATAAAGTATCATAATTGTGATCGTTGCGGAATGAAGTTTCCATTAAGAACGATGCTGAACAGACACAGATTGTCCCACAATGTGAAACATTCTATACCAAGGATCAAATGTTCAAGAGAAAAATATGGATATCCCAAAACATCGGATTTACGAAAATACAATAAATCTGTATTTGGGCAAGTTGAAAAACGCGAGTACACTTGTAATCTTTGTAATTTTGCATGTGGAAGAAGCATCACGTTGACCGTACATTTGAAAAGAAAACACAGAATAAATGAAGTTAAATCTGTTGCGAAGAATCGAAAATGTTCTTCCAACGAAAGTAATTCAACCAAACGAAGATCTACAAGAAAGAACAAAAAGATTTATCACTTTTGCGATATTTGTGATTTTGAGTGTAAAAAGGATGAAGTTCTGGCTGCACACGTGGCACAATGTCATCGAAAATCAGAGAAGAGAATAGAAAATTCATCGAGCAGATCAAACAAATGGAATTATAAAATAACAAAAGCTAAAGAAGATAAGTACGATCGCGAGGTCCAAGAAAGTGCATCAATGTTTTCTTGTTCGTGTTGTACGTTCCGTTGTAAAAAGAGATCAACTATGACGAGTCATGTTGCAAAGAAGCACAACAACAAAGTTAATCTCGAAGAACGTTGTGATATTTGCGATTTCAAATGCGCGAAAAAGAGTACACTTTATTCGCACAAACGTCAACACAAAATTGAAGCCTTGAACGAGGTTTATGCTTGCAACGAGTGTGACTTCAAGACGATCAAGAGAACGTCTCTTTATTCTCACATCAAGAGAAAACACAAAACTACGAGATCATGTACCGGTAATGATCAACCCGAATTGTTCTATTGCAGTCAATGTGATTACAAAAATAAAAATAAGTATGAACTGAAGGTTCATGTAGCCAGAAAGCATACCGACGATTTTAAATTTTCTTGTGAAACATGTGGAAAGAAATTCAAGGTCAAAGGTGATCTTACAAATCACATAAGATTCAGTCATCGAGAACAGCCGGTAATTTGCGACGTCTGTGGGAAAACTTGTTTGAATAGCAATTCTCTTTACGTCCATCAAAAGTTTGCTCACTACAAGGCAAAATACGAATGTCAAGTATGCAAGAGACGAATGGTGAGCCAGGAGAATTTAAATGAACACATGATCAGGCAACATGAGAGAAAAGAGAACGTTGTTTGTGAAGAATGTGGCAAAACATTTTCTAGAAACAGCAGATTGAAGGTTCATATGAGGATTCATACTGGAGATAAACCTTATACTTGTACTATTTGCAGCAAAGCTTTTGCACGTAGAACTGCACTGAAGCAACACCTTCTCATACACACCGGCATGAGACCATACGTGTGTGATATTTGTGGAAAGGCTTTCACTCAGAAACCTGGATTGATTAGCCATCGAAAATCTCATCCTGGATCTCATCCACCTCTACCAAGAGTTCTCATCGATCATATATTAAACGACGTTATGAACAATTGAGACTGATCTCAATTTCGATTTTTCATTAATGGAATTCAACGTGTTTCAGAATTAATACTTTTCATGTGCTTTTTCAATACAGACAAATCGCACAATTCGTGTTTCTACAATATCTCGTTATTAACCCGTTTTGAAAGACGCTGATAAAAAAGAAAAAAAAGTGTCGAAAGGGAATACGTTAACTTTATTGTCATTTGATCATTATTAATGTTTAGATAGATATACGTGTATAGATATCTTTTTACTTGAAGTGCAATGTTTAAATACTGTTAACAGGGTTCATTGGGTTTTGACTGTTATACGTTTTAACAGTTCATTTGTAATCCTTCGCAGATTTTCTATAGTAACTTTCTATCTTTATCTGTCTTACAATTTTTCTCGATTATCGATGTTCTTGGCATTAAAAAAAGTAATATTATATTTTATATCAATTATATCCGTATTCACACATTCGTAAACTGATGTATGGAATTATTGAATATGAAGAATCATTCACAAAATGATAAAAAAATAGCTGAAGAAATAATATATGTATATATATATATATATATATATATATATATATATATATATATATATATGCAGTAAACTGGCGTTTTTCACTAATTAAAACAATGATTTTTGATATACAAATATTTTTCTGGGTGTATATTTATGCATGTATTATATACCAATGAAAATTAAAACTTCTCCAAATCATTTCAGATACGAACAATTAATTTACTAGTTACTAACGAACACCTTTACCTTGGTAACTTAAATTTCATCTTTATTATTACCATTGTATTAAAATATAAGTGACTTAAATAGAAAAAATCATGAACTTTGAATATATTAAAGGTAAAAAGATCCTGTTATGATTTTAAACGTTTTTCTAATAATTCCTAAAGTAAAAGAATATTTATGCGTTATTCAAAATTTTTCTTTAATCTATTCGACGTTAGTCTGACATTGACTTATAATTTTCAGGATTCTAAACGGAGATGGACATTTTGTGTACGGCAAAGAATCGATCCAAATGCAGCCATGGCAAATCGTCGATTTGGATGGCTGTCTCTACTACGCATTTGTTCCAGCTAAACAAGAAAAGAAGTTAATTGGAAGAAAAAAAATTAATTCGAAAACTGATGAGATTAAGAAAGAACTTTTAGAGGAATCCCTACGAATATCAAACGAAAAGGATCTTTCATATACCGAAGAACTTGATACATTTTGCACAATGAAAATAAAGAAAGAAGAATTATCGGTGGACGAACAAGTAATTACAAACGATCAAGAAATTTACGAGGAGGATAACAAAATGTATGCTTGTGAAGAATGTAATATATGTTTTCCCGTAATGCAAATGTTAAAACGTCATAAAAATGCCGTACACGAACAAGCTCAGAGATACAAATGTAAGGTTTGTTTCAAGATTTGTCGTAGCTTGATAGCTTTCAAAATGCACGTAGCCTTGGAACACAAACCTGAACAAGAAGAGAACGTCGATGATCTAGAAAGCCTAACTTATACGTGTAATTATTGTAATTACGAGAGCACAAATAAATCTACTCTCTATTCTCATATTAGTAGGAAACACTCGACTCGCCGAACCGGTAGAAGAAAGACTAGTCGTGGAATACTCTCGGAACAGGAAGAATATGCTTGTGACATATGTGAGTTTAAATGTCAGACCAGAAGACGTTTGAAGGAACATCTTGAACGTAAGCACGCATCGGAATATAAATATGATTGTGAGTTTTGTGGCAAGAAGTTCAAAGTTAAAGGAGACATGAGACTGCACGTTCGTTTCAAGCATAAAGAAGGCCCTATAGTTTGCGACGTTTGTGGTAAAACTTGTTCCAATAGTAATTCCTTGTACGTCCACCAAAAGTGGGCTCATTTCAAGCCCAAATACGAATGTGAGATTTGTAAAAGAAGAATGGTAACACAAGAAAATCTTGACCAGCATATACTCCTTCAGCACGAACGACGTGAAAGTTTCGTTTGCGAAGAATGTGGAAAATCATTTTCTGAAAATCATCGATTGAAACAACATATGATGACTCATACAGGAGATAGACCCTATGATTGCCATATATGTGGGAAAGCGTTTGCTCGTCGTACTGCTTACAGACAGCATCTTCTTATACATACAGGAAAACGGCCATATATTTGTGATATTTGTGGTAAAGCCTTCACACAGAAACCTGGACTGATTTGTCATCGAAAATCTCATCCTGGTGTTCATCCACCTTTACCGGTCGTACACATCAAACACATACTTAGCGATTTTATGAAGAAGGATTGATGATTAACAAAAAAAAAAAAAATAAATAAATAAATAACGGTTCATCGTACTTAATTTTTTAAAGTTATAAATATTTGACATGGTTCTTGAAGATTGGAATGTTTAAAATAAAAAAAAAAAAGATTGAATCTATTCCAAAGCAATATGAGATTTTAACGTATTAAAAGATTTTTATCAATGACGAAAATAATTGATTTTTTAATTATATATATTATGCGATTAAAACTAATGTTTTTCTTTAGTTGTTATTTTCAGTTTCTAAGCTTTTGTCGTGTTTTATTAACTTAAAGAAATTTAAATTAAAAAGTTGTAAAAAATAAAGATACAGTATTGTTTGATCATCCAAAAACTTGATTAGGATTCATTTTGATTTCCGGATTAATTGCAATAATATTACTTGTAAATTTGACGATCTATAAAATATTTTAATTAATTCATTGTAAATTTTATGATGGCAAACAATTTTGTCATGTTAATATCGTATGTTACTATAGTAATCATAGCAAGTAATATTAAAATAAGTTGAAGATGTGTTTTTAATAAAGTACACTAATAGAAAGATTCAAAATTTACATTTTTTAACAATAAAAAAGATTAAGTTTTAACAATTTATGTCAACGGTAAGTAAAATCTATATAAATATAAATAATATTTTATTACAATTTTATAATAAAACCGATACTAATTAGTTTCAAGAATGTTACAGCTTATTTTCTTTGGCATTAAAAGTGATTGTTTCAAAATGTAAGTAACTTTTTAATATTGTATATCCATCTTAAAAACATTTAAATAATATTTTGAACAAATTTTATTTCAGAATGACCGACGGAAATAATGAATTACTTCGATGAAGATAATATTTCAAGAATTTTACGAACTATGAAAAAAAAATATGCGGATTTGAAAGACAAAACATCGCTATTATTATTGTCACGTGTAAAATAATACATTTACTTGCAATTATCTGTCGTATTTGATTTGTTTATTACCACACAAAGAAACAAAAAAATGAATGAATATTTCTTTATTTTATTAATTTAATATAATACCTAATATTTTTCAAAAAGCAGTCTCGCAGCCCTTAATTCAGGGAGTGAGATATATTCAATTATCCATATCACGATCTTCGTGAGTTATAACTATAAAAGTAAGTAATCACCGATTGTTGTTGGAATGAAACCATCATAAATATGTTATTTCTTTTCTGTTTTAGAGACACATCAAACCAGATTGATGATAATCAATCGAGAAACACAAAATTACTTCAAAGTGATATCCCAACAAGAGTTGATACTTCGCAACGTATGAAATCAGAAATAACATGTAAAAGCAAGAAATCGGAGGATATATCTAATGGTGATTGTATAATAAAGTTGAGAAACAAATGTCCTTTAAAAGAACGTAGACTGACGTTAGAGAATCACAATTACGATTTACGTCAAACAAAGGAGACTTCAAATGTCATTGACAAAATAACAAGAAATCAAGAAGCATTGACTTGCGTGACAAACGACTTCAGATGCAACAAGAGATCAACTATGATAGCTTATCTGGCGGAGAAACACAATGGGAATGGTAGAACGAGCGAAGATGGGAACTGCAAGAAAAAACGTGAATTCGTTTGTATCGTTTGTGATTTGGTATATGCAAAAAAGGAAACATTGAGATCACACTTTGTACGAAAGCATACTCAACATTATTGTTACATCTGCAAATACTGTGGCAAACAATTTAAAATCAAGAGTGATCTTACGACTCATACGAGACTGATTCATCAAGAATCACCAGTGATATGCGACGTCTGTGGAAAAACTTGCAAGAACAGTCATAGTTTGTATATTCATCAGAAACATGCTCATTACAAGGCAAAGTTTGAATGTCCAATGTGCCACAAACGTTTGGTAACCAAAGAGAATCTGGACCAACACGTTTTGACTCAACACGAGAGAAAGGAGAAGTCTGTTTGCGAAAAATGTGGCAAAACTTTCATTGAAAATTATGATCTCCGTAAACACATGAGAATTCATACAGGTGACAAACCCTACAGCTGTACTGTTTGTGGTAGAGCTTTTGCTACTCACAGTAGTCTTAGTCAACATCTTCTTCTACATACTGGCGAACGAATTTATACCTGTGATGTTTGTGGCAAGTCTTTCGCTCAAAAGGCCGGTCTTATATGCCACAGGAAGAACCATTCAGGAACTCTACCACCACTACCTGTTATACACATCGATCACATTCTAAAAGAATTTAAGAAGAAATGAAAAATCGATAGATATATCCGTTTCTTGTCTTTCGTAGACAACTTTTAGTTAATAATATTTTATCTATATTGTCAACAAATCTACTAGTATTAATATATCATATTTTTATATACTATAAACGTAATTATGTTCGTAATTATGAACATTTGTGATAGTTCGGAAATTATTCTCCGAAAGAATGCGATTTATTAAAAAAAAAAAAAAAAAAAAAAAAACGTGTTCTATGGAATGTTCCAATCATTTTTTGATAATATTTCTTTCATCATAAATAAAAATTCATGCGTTTTATCAGATTGTATGACATTAGAAGCTGATGAAAGGAATTCATGAAACCGAATTTGGTAACATGAGTTTCTTGGATTATGATTCTAGTATGAATACACCGATTCTTGTATGAAAACTAGGCGATAACACATCGACGATGTATCTTTCGATATTAAAACTTACTCACATGTGACTTCGACTCGACACGTACACCTACATAAATTAAAAAAGAAAAAAAAAACAAACAGAAAAAATAGGATAATCCCTGATATTATCACAATTAGAAAAAAAAAAACTATTATAGTTAATTTACACATTCGACATCACAAAACCTGATAATAATTGTTGTCTTCTATACTTTTATAACACATTTAATCGTCGATGTTTCAGGTATGATCACGAGCCTACTTACGACCCTCGCGGTATTTTCATCTACGATAAAGAAACTGTGGTAATGAGGAAATGGCAGATTTTAGAGTTCGATGGAAAGCCATATTATGCATTTGTACCGGAGGGTGACGTACCGTTACCAGACGAAGATATTCCTGAAGAATTGGAAGAGGTTGTAGAGAATGAGGAAGAATTGATGAAGGAGGGAAAGGAAGAGGTAAATGATTTGGTAGAAGACGAGGAAGGTAGCAAGGTACCAAAAGTTGAATGCCTTTATAGCGAAGAAAATTTACAATATGATTCGATGGATGAAAAACTTTACGAGGAAGGAAATATTTTTAATGGGAATTACGAACAAAAGGAGGAAGAGATAGACACAAAACCGATCGTACTTAACGGAAGTAATGGGGTAGACGGTAGAAACACTGTAGGAGATTTGTATCAGGTGAAACTTCAAGGTAGCATGGTGACCATAGAAAAGCTTTTTTCTACAGATATCAATGTGAAATCAAACAATAATTTTCAAAGCGAAGAAACTTATAACAATAATGCTGAAGACGAAGGAGAAGTAGAATATCTCGAAAGCGAGATCTTAGGATCTACGAACGATACCGCATCTCCAACGAAAAATCGCAAAAAGGTTTCGAATACTGCACTGAAGTGTAAACTGTGTTCAGAGATGTTCAACTCGGCAATATCCTTTCGAAAGCATGTTGCATGGACTCACAAAAAGAAAGTGTGCATACAAGAGGACGGTGCTTATATATGCGCCGTGTGTGATTATAGAACATTGAAAAAAAGCTTGTTCGCGGCACATCTTGAAAGAAAACACGAAACTTGGTCGAGAAAACGACCAAACAATTTACTCTTTCCCTGTGCCGCTTGTGGATTTGTATGTAGATCCAAACACTCGTTACAGTCTCATTTTATAAGGAAACATACGGATCGATATGAACATCAGTGTAAATTTTGTCCGAAAAAATTCAAGGTCAAAGGTGATCTCACGAATCACGTGAGATTCCATCATAAGGAGAAACCATTGAATTGTGACGTTTGTGGAAAACTCTGTCAGAATAGTGGTTCTCTTTATGTTCATCAGAAATGGGCGCATTACAAGCCAAAATATGAATGTCATATTTGTAAAAGACGAATGGTGACCCAGGAGAACTTAGATCAACATCTTTTAATGCAACATGAAAAGAGAGAAAAAATCGTATGCGCGGAGTGTGGTAAAACATTCACAAAAAAAGATTCTTTCAAGAGACACATGGCTGTTCATACCGGATGTAAACCACATTCTTGTCTGATCTGTAACAAACCTTTTGCAAGAAGATCGCAATTGAGACAGCACTTGCTAATACACACAGGAAAGCGACCATTTGTTTGCGACATTTGTGGGAAAGCTTTCACTCAAAAACCGGGTTTAATATGTCATAGAAAGACACATCCTGGCCCACATCCACCATTACCCGTGATGCCAATCGCGGACATCGTTAAGGAATTTACTGAAGGATACGTTCAAGAGATCAATGCGCGTGAAAACGACGAGAGAATAGTCGAAGAAACATAAAGTATCTTCGTTTTAGCAATTAGGATCATTTAATTATATTAGTTCGGGTTTATCAATCGAAATTTTCCATTATATCTCTTTTTATTTTTTTTTTATTTTTTTTTATTTTTTTTTTATTTTATTTTATTTTATTTTTTTTTTTTTTTTTTTTTTTTTTTTTTTTTTTTTTTTTTTTTTTTTTACAGGATAATCAAACAAGGCACATGAAAGACCTAATAAAATGATTTATTTCGAATTCAATTGATTAAAAGAAATGCTTTTTCTTTTTTTTCTTCTTTTTATATATATATATATATATATATATATATATATATATATATATATATATATATATATAAATATATTTACACGTATATATTTTAAGATTTTCAAGTAATATTTCTCTTACGATCCTTTCCTGACAACACAGTGCACAAAGAGACACGTGCTTAACAACTTTTAAGTTAGAAAAAAATCTATCAGACCTTTTAAAACGCTGTTACACTTCAGATAATAGTGAAGAATAACATTTTGTAATTGTAGTTAACATATTTGAAGATAAGTGTAAATAGATATGTAAAAGTCACAACCTACCGTATTCATTTTATAGTTCTCAAGCAGACTTTTAACTAGAATAGCAAAGCAAGTTAGATATCAACAATTTGAAAACTGTAATTGTAAGATCAGTGAACATTACCTGACGGCAACGTCGTCATTTAATCGAGTCTTGGTTTTTTTTTGTTACCGTAACATAATAATAATAATAATAATAATAATAATGATGATGATGATGATGATGATGATGATGATGATGATGATGATGATGATGATGATGATGATGATGATGATGATGATGATGATGATAATGATAATGATAATGATAATAATAATAATAATAATAATAATAATAATAATAATAATAAACGTCTTCTCCTGTTAACATAGTTACGTTTGACCAGAGTATAGTTATGTAAAAAAATAGGACATTGTTCGTTGGCATAAACGCATTGTGAGCCCAGACTTTTTTTTATTAAGGATCGCGATGATCTGAGAAAGACTTTTAATTTTCTTAACGCGACAAATAAATAGATTTTTAATGTAGAAGAAGAAGAAGAAAATGAAGAGGGGGAACAAAAGAAAAGAGAGAAAAAGCACTTTATTCTATTATAAAATAATTTTGGTGCCACGATAGCGATAAGATTACAATTTTCCAAATCATCGAATATTTACGAATGATCGAATGATAAAATGATGATAATGATGGTGATATACCTTTAATGTCATGTATGTGAAGTATGTAGACAAATTAAAGATGTTAAATTTCTAAATGTAATAATAATACATATAGCAACTCCCAAACCTTCCAAAAATCAGCGTTAACAGATAAAAAAAAAAAAAAAAATAAGAAAATAAAAATAAAAAAGAGTAAGTAAGAACTAAAGCAAGACGTTATTATCAGAGACGTGAGGATCACAAATGTCCTAAAAAAAAGATTGAGACTGTTTCGTCTGTTATAGATTCCTCATCGATCGCAAAGAATAGAAAGATACGAAATTGTTTCGTAATATAATTGAAACTAGTAATAACAAAATACTTCGCTTGTATGTTTTAGAGTATCCGATCCATTGAGCGTGGACATTAAATCCGCTCATCTGTCTTCGCTGAAACTCGAATACGACGAATGCAACGAAACAAGATCCTTGAAACGAACGGATAACGAGGATAACACTCGAAAGGAAACGTCTGTTTTCTTTGTAGATCGTTTCAAAAATGAAACGACTACATTGAATATCAAAGGGTCATCAAAAAAGAAAATAAATAAGAATGTTGAATGTGATCATTGTCAGCGAAAATTCCTGAAGAAGAGTAACTTGATAGAACATTTGAAACAACATAAACATAAATGTACCGATTGTTCGAAGACGTTTAGCCTTCGACGTTATTTAATCTCTCATACTGAGAGGATTCACCGTCGTCAGATTTACGAGTGTAGCGTTTGCGAATACAAAAGTAATAACAAAGGTACATTGAAGAATCATTATATTCGTCTACATACCAACAGTTATGATTATTCTTGCGATACTTGTGGCAAACAGTTCAAGATCAAAAAGGCTTTGAATCATCACGTTAAACAGAATCACAGTGGTGCACCACCTATCGTATGCGACGTTTGTGGACACTTTAGCAAGAACCTTCATGCGTTGAAAGCTCACATGAAGTACAGACATTATAAACCTGAGTTCGTGTGTCGTATTTGTAGACGTGGCATGACGACTCGTGAAAATCTTGAACAACATTTAGCTTGGCACGAGAACAGAGAAAAGGTTCTTTGTCCCACATGTGGAAAAAGATTCCGAGGTCGTGATCTTGATTCCCACATGCGAATACACACTGGTGTCAAGCCCTTTCCCTGTCCAGTTTGTGGTAAATCCTTTAGAAGGCAAACTGCTCAAGAACAACACGTTCTTATACACACCGGAAAGAGACCATACATTTGTGATATTTGTGGACAGGCCTTTGCACAAAAACCAGGCCTAATTTGTCATAGAAAAAGACATCCTGGTCCTTTGCCACCTCTACCAGTAGTGTCTGTTAAAAGTATAGTTACTGAGTTTACCAGGGAATATACAACAAAAAATACGATAAAGATAGAATGAACTTCATCCTTGAATTTTTATTGTGTAATCAACTTCGACTTTGATCGATTAATGCCGCCTCTTTTTTTCTTACATCGAAGAAAATAAGATTTTTTTAGAGCATATATCATAAAAATCATTTAGGATAATCATTTTTGTGAAAGTAGATTAACAATATCAGACTCGTTGATATTTTAATATTAGTGTAGATAATAAGTTCATTTTGTTACTACGCAAGATCAATAAAAAATCATTTCACGAATGTCTAGTAAGTAAATCAATTTATTTCATATTTTTATAAATAATACACCGAGCGATGTTATTGTGATTAATTCGATATACACTATTATTAATTTAAAAATATAATAATGTTTTTTTATAATAATCTTAATGAACCATATTTTCTAGTTCTTATTAATTCTATATTCAATGAAGATAGTAATTAAAAAGGTAACAATTCATACAATTTTCTCATCCATATTTAATTGGCAGGTACATATATATATATATATATATATATATATATATATATATATATATATATATATCAAATCCATTATCATTTTAATTATTGGAACAATCAAAATTATATTCAACGATGATGATGTCACATGTATATTATATGTCTCTTGTTCCAGGCAACAGAGGAAGAAATCGCGAGGTGTACACGAGTGTATCAAGTGCCGTGCACGTTTCCGTCACATGATGAAATTAGTTGAACACTTGAAGAATCTGCATGGTATTGAAAGAGCATTCAATTGCGACGAATGTGGAAAAGCCTTTCGTAGTCCAATGAATATAACACGTCACAAATTGATCCACACCGGTCAAAAGAAATTTGCTTGCGATCTTTGTAATTACGTTTCTAATCAAAAATCAAATTTGGAATCTCATCTTCGAAGACATAGAAAGGATTACGTTTATAAGTGCGAAAAGTGTCAGAAAGGATTTTTTGATAGGGCAGACTATGAGGAACATTTTAACGTACACGTCAAAGATAAATTTTATCAATGTGAATATTGTAAAAAAATGTATTCGTATAAGAAAAATCTGACTAGGCATTTGAGAACTCAACATACGAATTTGTCCTGTAACACGAATGTTTCAACTACAGCTACGAACAAACTCATTGGCAGAGTCAACTTGACCGATCAAAAGTTATTGAAAGATAAAACTTCTAAGTTGATCACAACAAAATATCTTTGTGATTTGTGCGGTAAAGCATTATCCTCGCATAAGAGACTATCTATTCATAGGCGTGTACATACTGGTGAAAAAATAGCCACTTGTGAAATATGTTCTAAGAAATTTAGTAGTAAAGAAAATTTAAAAATTCATTTGCGAATTCATACTGGAGAGAAACCGCACGTTTGTTCCGAATGCGGTAGACGTTTTACGCAAAGGACATCTTTGGTTATGCATCTTCGTTATCATTCGGGAGAAAGACCATTTAAATGTCCTGATTGTGATAAGAGTTTCATTTCCGGTACGTTTCTTAAGAATCATCGTAAGGTACATGACAAGATTTCCGCCGATAGTAAAAAAATCCTTGCAAGAGACAACAGCCATTTAGAATTGAACTCGTCAATTTCTAAAAAGAATATAATATCATCTAAATAGGGACAATTTAAATAATATTTTTACATATTAGAGACAATTACATGTATTCTTTATTTATATTAGTATTAAATATTTCCTACGATCTAACGTCTTGTTTAAATTAAATAGATATGTTTCTTTCCGTAATCAATCGACCGATTGATAAGTGAGACGACGTCTAATACACTGTAAACGTAAGTATCTACGTATCAATCGAAAGAATTCGATTAACTCTGCGATTATAATACAAATATTGTAAGTTTTATTTCTATTCATCATTAAATCCAAGCTAGCATACGATCTGATTAGAGTAAGATAATGTATAGTAATGAAGTGTTGAAGATGATACAATAGAAACTCAAAGATCCCATCCTCTAAATAACTAATGTTGCATTTTTACAGATACGAGACGAACGAGAAAGCCTGCGAATTCTGCGAACAAAAATTCCACTTCGTAACAAGACTGGTGGCTCATCTAAGGATCGTTCATGGGATTCATCGACCATTCAAATGTATGATCTGTGGGAAAAACTATCCCCAGCAATTCATGCTAAATGCTCATGTAAAAAAATGTCACACGCCGAAAACCGTACCATGTACACAATGTACTTTTATGGGGGTTGATACGAGCGACGTGGAGAGACACAAAAAGCGTCATCATCGAGAAGAAAAGTTTACCTGTGAGATATGTAGCGAAATATTTACCGAAAAAGTTGCTTTCACCTCTCATACGGCTATGCACAATTTTATGGAGTATCATCAGTGTAACGCATGCGGTGGAACATTTAACGACGTTTACAGGTATCATATTTATTTCTTTAATAAAAAATGAACAATTATTTTTTTAGAAAAAATATTTGACACATATCTGTTACTTCTTCTAAATCCAAGAGAAAGTGCGTTGTAAATTTATTGTTATCGTTCTTTCAGCTTGAAAGAACACAATCGTTTGTACCATTATGATCCCAGCAGTGTGATAGCGGATGACAATCTTCTGCAATCGGATCATCAAAGTTCAGAACATAAATGTGAAATTTGTGGAAAAATTTATAAATACAAATCCGTGTTGAAACAGCACAAAGTGAAGGCTCATGGTGATTCGTCGAATTACGAGAGACGTCGTTATCTTTGCGCTCTTTGTGGCAAGGAATTAAAAACAGCAAAAGGTCTCGAAATTCATAACAGATCGCACACAGGTGAAAAACCATACACTTGTGAAATTTGCGGCAAGTGTTTCGCTTGTGAAACTCTTTTAAGGACTCACAATGTTACACACACGGGAGAAAGAAAATATTCATGCGATCAATGCGGTAAAGCATTTACACAAAGATCCACACTTGTCGTTCATAAAAGATATCATACGGGTGAAAGGCCCTATGTATGTTCTCAGTGTGGTAAGGGTTTCGTTACTAGAACGGTTTTGAATACTCACATGAAATCGTGTCGATAAAAAATTGTATTCTTGTTGTGATATAAGAAAATTCGACTCCTCGATTTACACTTCCATGTCTATCGATTTTTATATCCACATTTACACTTGTACGATTAATTTTGATATGATAATATAAAAGTTCTTCCCAGGTGGAAACGAACGATCGAACAACGTCCATATTAATATAAAGTTTTTTTTATACATCGTGTGTGTAAAATATATATATATATATATATATATATATATATATATATTGATTTGTACTAATTAAACTAAAATATTAATTATACTTAAAGATAAAACTATAATACCAAAAAGGTAAGCAAGGTGCAATTTCTTCATAATTTTGTATAAATTGAAAAAAAAAATGAAGAATTATATAAATTTTATATATTGGATATAAAAATGATCTTTGTATAAATTGTATTAAAATTTTTTTTAGGCAACCCTTTTTATCATTAAATTATCTAAATTGAGATGGTATTTGGCTGTACTTTATTCTCTAACGTTAGAAATCGAGAGAGATGTGGATAAATAGATCGGGGATCGTTACAGAGACAACATTCAACGTGTGATTAATAGTACATAAAAAATGAAGTTGGATCTTCTATACGAAAGTCAACTTCTTGCTCGAGCATCTTATGAACATACTGATAGTTTACATCGTCCAATATCGCACGATTCCTGATATTAACGATACGTGGCTTTATGTGAATCGTACGAAAATCTATAATGAAATAACGTCTTAGTTCATAATTTCACGTAAATCAATGACAAGGATTGTACTTACAAGTTTTGCGTTCCACTTGTAAATGACAAATATCACGTAAAGTATCAAGACTCCTCATAATTCCATCATATTGCAGTCTAATTAAATTTTTACACTGAACAAGCATGGAAACAAGTAGATCATCTAATAACTCTCGATTATTCTTAAGTTGCAACATCACTTCAGCTGAAAAGAAGAAAATTAATTTCTTTTTTATTTCTTTAGAAATTTAATTAATTATTTTTATAACGCGATACCTAAGGTGTTTGTATAATGAGAAATGAGTAGTCCAACGGTGCCTCGAAAATTACGAGATCTACTTTGGTCCCAAACATATCCACTGAATAATTGAAACTTAGCAAGTGGAACACTAGGAAGCAACAGGTAGCACATGTCCTCATAATGTGAAATATTTACTGAAAATCAATCTTGAAAAACTAAATACCATATACATACGTAAACTTTAAATAATAGATTCATGTTATCTAGAAATGATAACTAAAAGATAAATACGTTCATTTATAAAAACGTATAAAAATTACGTATAAAAATGTTCATTTTATTTTACAAGATATACCTATTGTATAAGCGACTGTTAAGTTTGGGCAAGCACGTGCTAGATTATTCCAAGAACTATCGGTAACAGTATGTTGTCGAGAATCAGAATCACGGATGGATATGTGCAAAGTTTTAAGAACTTTTGGAGCTCCATTGGCCAAAGCATTTAAAGTATGATCCGATATTGCTGGATAATCCAGTTTCAATAGAGTTAATGCATGAAGACGACCTAATAGACGTAAATATCTAAAATACAAAAGTAAAACATAGTAATTTTATATATGGGTAAAAATTGTATAGATATATATTTTAATACCTAGGATTGCTATGAGGAGTTTGCCATTGTCTAAATGCACCACGAAGATCCAAAGATGCTAATCTCTCACTGCATCCTCTTGCAGCAGTTCCTAACAGACGCAAAACATCGCTTACACCAAAATTAGCATTTAGTAAACTCAAAGTTTCAAGATTATATTGGCACCTAAAGAAAGATATTCTTTTCTTAATTTCGATCAATTGATAATATTATAAAAACTCTATTACATTACCCGAGAAAATTTGCAAGAGCATATAAAAGTTTGCCCCTATCTCCCCATTTATAACTGAAAACCCAATTAGTTAATATAAGTTCTTTCAATTGCACATTTTTGGCTCGTACAACCGCAAGAAAGTCTGCGCCTGCTTCTGCCTGAATATTACGAGCAGCTCGTGTTTCTCGTGGTAAAATGTATGATCTTGACCAAGCAAGTTCTAAACTTCTCATGTGTTGTCCATATTTAACCTATAAAATCGAAAAGAAGTTCCAATAATTATTTTAAATATGCTGCTTTTGACCGACATTATCAAGTAGATAAAGAGGAAATTAAATTTAAAGTTAAATGTTGACAAAAAAGAGTATACATATACAATTACATATACATATAAATTTCATTTGAAATGATTAATAAATTTTTATAATGAATGCATATAAAGGAAATAAAAACCTAGAATTGTCATACGTACAGCCAATTCTCCCGCCAAAGGGAAATTTCCTCTAAGATCACGATCAATTAGGACTGTGACCGAACGCCATAGAACAGGCGAAGAGAGCGCTAAATTCCATGATCGACAAACTTGAGAAATACTGGCACGATCCCCCCGATCAAGATGACTGAATATTTGTATTAATATCAGCTCCGGCAGCTGATCCCACATCTCCCAGATTCAGCTTGGCCCGTCTTCATCTCTTCTAAACTAAAACGTCCACCATTGCAACTTTGTATTTTCTCGTTAGATTTCATGGCCTTCACGATCCTTTTTTAATTTTTTTCTAAACATAAGACGAACGATTCAATGATTCGTGATATATTTCAAATCGAATCAATAATAATGATATCGTTAAAGCCGTTCACTACTTTTTATTCGAAGCGTGTGTAACTTCAATGACAAATATGGACATTATATGAACTACGAATATAAGAGGTGAACGTTGCCCCAGCCATGCGTCTATCATATCGGTCTATAAACTTGTTTGGTTATTCTCCTTTCAAGCAATAATAGGTTTTGTGTGGGTAGACTAAGTATTTTAATAAACTGTGGACTCATTTTTCAGTTTCTCATAAGTATATATTTCTTTGATGGTAGGGTACGTTTCATAATGATTGACGAGCTAGGTACGCATCTGTTTCACGACAAAAGCATAAAGAATAATAAATATAATTAACACATATGACAATTAGTATATAAATTTTCGAATTAAAAGAAATTATCTTTGAAGTTAACTATATCTTATCTAATTGCTTAAAAGTATTATTGGCAATCTAAAGCATTAATACTTTGGTGTATAAACAGAATTAGATTGTAAAAATTTTGAAAATATATTGAAATATGCAGCCATTCGCTCGATATTACTAGCGTTGCGTGATTTATAGATTATTAGATTTCAATGCATCGCTAGTACTATCGATCCAGGTCTCACTACGTGGAAGTTGCTGCATGTGGAGACCCACGGACTGACGGTGACTCTACTCTAAAATCCGCGTACCACGATACCGATCCGTGATACCTTTCCGCTTCAATGCACTGGCTTCTTAACTAACAGGGTATGCGTAGTTTAGCTACTACACACCTCTTACAGATAGCTCCACCATTTGCACCGTCTGCTTCAGACATAACGAATTATTAAGCACATCTGAATTCGTGCTTTCCGAATTTCGAACAAACAAAGCGCACTCCTTATAAATACTAATCGCGTCGCGACACTCACGTGTGTGTTATAATTACGTAGATTCTACTGTTAAGCCGAAATTCGCGAAGTACCCCCATCGAAATTTCGAAGAAAACAAACGAAGTCCACGGTAGGACCTTTAATCGCGCTCGAACACCCACGCGAGTGTTAGAAAAACGATAACTCTACTTTAAATTCGCGTTTTCGATTCGAACAATCAAACGTAATATAATCGCGCCCGAGAACACCCACGCCTGTGCCCGCCGACACGCGCGCCAGTGTTCTTCCTATCCTTCCCGTATTCGCGTAAAAATCGATGATGAATCCTGCCATGCGATGTATCATCCGGCCGCTGATGAACCTATCCCTCGATGATCTATACTGTAAAAGAAAAAGATAAAGAGGAAATAAAAGAACAAAAAAATATATAAAACAAAATAATATATATATACATATACAAAATACAAATAGAAAATAAATATATATAAATAGATAAAAGACCTAGAAAAAGAAAAAAAAAAAGAGAAGCAGCATGCACAATCCCATGGGTCCTACCTAAAGCTTGTAAATTATAATTAATAAAAATAGATTAAAAACATATTTAAAAACATAAACACATAATTAAATACATAATTAGAAAGAAACGACATAAATAAATATTAAGAATACATAATTAAAAGGAAATTACATATTAATAACATAATTGAAAACATAATTAAAAATGAAAAATATGAGATAGAAACGAGAGCCGGAGAAAGAAAAAAGAGCCCCAGATAGAGAAGAATATAGAGAGCCCCAAAAAGATAAGACAAGAGAAACAGAAATTCTATATGATGCTGAGACAGCAACCCGCACAGAAGCCCTCGCCCACAGGCCCCACCCATGGGTCCCACCCGAAATACACAAAGGATAATTAATGAAAGTGAATAAGAATAAATAGAAATAACAGCAGACAAAAAAGTGTGATAGAAAAATTTCCTTCTCGTTTGGCTAAGAAATTAATGTACAATATATTTCTGTTAAATTTCTTCTTTTGAGGTATTATTAGCTATAAAATGCATATAAAATGAAAATATGTTAATGTTTAATTGGAATTAGTTTGAAAAGATACTGGAAATGTAATACAATATGCAGCCATTCGCTCGGTAATACTTGCATTTAAAAATTTACAATTAGAATTTGCAAGTATTAACGATCCAGGTCTCACCACGTGGAGGTTGCTGCATGTGGAGACCCACGAGCTAACGGTGACTCTACTTTACTCTAAAATCCGCGTTTCGCGATACCGATCCCTTATGCCTTCCGCTTCGGATATTTAGGGCGACTTAGCTAACAGGAGGTATATAGCCTCAGCTACAGGGACCCCACTTACAGAGAGCTTTACCGTTCAACACCCTCGCCTCAGGCATAACGGATTATTAAGCACATCTGTATTCGTGCTTCCGAATTTCAAACAATCAAAGCGCATTAATCGCGTTCGCGATACTCACGTTTGTTATAATTACGTAGATTCTACTGTTCTATCCAAATTCGCGAAGAAATCTAATCAAAATGTCGAAGAAATAAAACGAAGTCCCCGGTAGGACTTCCAATCACGCACGCGAACACTGACGTAGTGTTAGAAAAATGGTGACTCTAAGTTGAAATCCGAAGCGTACCCCGAATTTCAACACTAAAACGAAGTCCATGATAGGACTTTTAATCGCGCCCGGACACCCACGCAAGTGTTCGGAAAACGGTGACTCTACTCTAAATAAATTAATCGAATATTCGAGCAAACAAAACGAAGTCCCCGGTAGTACTTTTAAACGCGCACACGAACACTCACGTGAGTGTTAGAATAACGGTGACTCTAAGTTGAAATCCAAAGTGACATATGTTAACCGGTATTTAGACTTTCCATGATATTTGTCGAGATTTCCGCCCCGCTACCAAACATGAGGATTATCATAACATCGGCTAGCTATGTACAGCACTACAAGGTAAACCGTTCGCGCACCCCGAATTTCAACACTAAAACGAAGTCCATAATAGAACTTTAATCGCGCCCGGACACCCACGCAAGTGTTCGGAAAACGATGACTTTACTCTAAAAAAACGCGTTCGCGAGGTAATCTAATCGAATATTCGAGCAAATATAAACTAAGTCCCCGGTAGGACTTTTAAGTCGCTCCCGCGTTCATTCACGTGAGTGTTAGAAAAACGGTGACTCTACTCTAAATACGCGTTTTCGATACGAACAATCAAACGAAGTTTAATCGCGCCCGTGAACACCCACGCCTATGCTTGTCGACACGCGTGCGAGTGTTCTCCTATCCTGCCCGTATTCTCGCGTAAAAATCGATGATGAAATCTGCCATGCGATGTATCATCCGGCCGCAGATGACTCTATACCTCGAGGATCTATCCTGAAAAAGAAGAAGCTAAGGAGAAAATAAGAAAAAAAAAAATATATAAAATAAAACAAAATATATATATAGACTATAAATAGAAAATAAACATATATAAATAAATAAGAGAGCTAGTGAAAGATGAGAAAATAGAAGCAGCTCTGCACACTGCTGAAACAACAGTCCGCTTCATCTCATGGGTCCTACATAATGCTTAAAAATTAAAATTAATTAGAATATATTAATAACAAATCTAAAAACATAAGAACATAATTAAAAAGAAATAACATAAGTAAATATTAAAAAAACATAATTAAAAGGAAATAACATAATTAAATTCTGAAAAGACCTAATAAAAAGAAATAATATATTAATAACATAATTAAAAACATAATTAAAAACGTAATTAAAGAAGAAAAATATGAGTAATAAAAGAGAGCTGCTGTAAGATAAGAAAATAGAAGTAGCTCTGTATGCTACTGAAACAACAGTCCGCTTCATCTAATGGTTCCTATCTAAAACCTGTAAATCATAATTAATAAGAATATGTTAAAAACATAATTAAAAAGAAATAACATAATAAAAATCTGAAAAGACATAATGAAAAGAAATAACATATTAATAACATAATTAATAATATAATTAAATAAGAAAAATATTAGATAGAATAGAAAGCTGCAGAAAGATAAGAAAATAGAAGCAGCTCTACACGATGCTGAGACAACAACCCGCACAGATGCCCACACCCATGTCCCCACCCGAGACTAATAAATCATAATTAATAATAGTAAATAAGAATGAAAAATATGAAATAGAAAAGAGAGCCCTAAAAAGAGAAGAAAAGAGAAGCAGCTCTATAAGCTGCTGAGAAAGCAACCCGCACAAAGGCCCACACCCATGGGCCCCTCCCATGGGTCCCACCCGAGATATATATAAAAGATAATTAATGACAGTAAATAGGAAAAAATAGAAATGATACAAATAGTAATTATACAAACGATAAAATACTGAATTTAATTTGATTAAACTTAAGAAAAATAGAAGATTAATTAAAAAGAAATGAAATATTCTGAACACAGATATAAATAAATATTATTCTTTCTGAAAGAAATATTATATTTATTAATCGATAATATATGATAATATATGTACATGTTCTCTATAATGTTGCTAAGAATATCCTATTGTTTAAATATTAATTAATTATTCCTTCACGTGTTCGCGATCCCACGAACCGGACCTAGCTGAAAAGAAATAAAGAAAGAAAAAATAATTAGTATATATGTATATTAATCATACGAACGATAAAATGCTAAATTTAATTTGATTAAACTTAAGAAAAATAAACGATTAATATAAATAAATATTATTCTCTCTGAAAGAAATATTATTATATCTATTAATCGATAGTAAATGACAATACATATATATGATTTTTATAACGTTGCTAAGAATATCTTATTGTTTAAATATTAATTAATTATATTTTATGTATATCATACATTATTTAAATGTTAAGATAATTCTGTTTATTAATTATTCCTTCCCATGTTCGCGACCTCACAACTTAGAGCTAGCTGAAAAGAAATATGGAAAATGAAAGAATATGTATATATGTATATTAATTATACGAACGATAAAATTCTGAATTTAATTTAATTAAACTTAAAAGCTAAGAAAAAAAAATATTAATTAAAAAAGCATGAAAAATTCTGAATACTGATCTAAAGAAATATTATATTACTTTTACATTTCATATATATGTGATTTTAATATAGAACTCGATTTTATTAAAATAAAATTATGAATTGAATTGAACTTTAGAAAAAAAAATGTGCAACATTTATCAATCGACTTTAATGTAAAATTTGATTTTGTTAAACTAGAATCTTAAATGCAATTAAGTTTTAAAAAAAAGGTTAATGTTAAAAAGACATAAAATATGAAATAATCTTATTCGCGTACGCGTGGCAATGTGAGAATATTATTTACGGAAAGTTACTTCGTTTCAGTTTTTTAAATTTACACCCTTACACCCATCACCATAAGAGCATTTTAAGTGACAACATGGTAAAATTAAAGTACAGCTAAGAGTCATTCTCGAAAGTTTTTAGTGAACCTTCGAAAATAACTTAATAGCCTAATAGTTGCCCTCTTGAGCCACATGTTGTGAGGGCCTCTTCGGTATATAACCTCTTCTTTGCTTCGTGCTTCAACCTGATTGATTATCACTCTAAAACTGTAACGACAAAATTTGATTCCAAATTCTAAGATATGAAAGATAAAATCCTTACATAACCCTAATTTACCTGAAAAAAATATTTATTATTATTAAATCAGAAATTGATCATTACATTTTTGAAAGATATCTATTGGCTAAACGTAAAAAATTGAAATTAATATATTAATCGCTGAAAATCCTGAGCTAAAAATTAATTAATTTATCATCTAAGCCTACGGACTATGACTCTATAAGTCTCTTTATTTTTTAGCAATTATTCTACTCGACTTTTTTCTTTCAAAAGCAATGACTCTATCGAGACTTTTCTTTTATTAATTCAAATTGATTAAATATTTAATTCGTTATTATTTAAAAATATAAAGAAATTCCTTGAACGCTCTTTTCTTACAAACGATAGTTTTAATTATTATAAAGAAATCATGCACGGTATCGTTTGTAATCAAGAGACTATTCATCGCAAATATCTTCTTGTTCATTCTTTATTAAAACTCATGGATAACGATTCTTCGATATTATCGTGTGAGAAAAATATTTAAAAGTGAATTAAAATATTACAAATTTATAATAATTATAAAGGCGTTTGAACAAGAACGTATCCTGATCTAATAAATAAATTAAAAAATAAAAAATCATTCACGAATAAATCTCCGAAGAAATTTACTCGTGGTCACTCAATGCTCTTCTAATAATTAATTACAACCAATCACCCATGCCAATTCGGACCTTTCGTCCTCGACATGATTGAGTGATCGGAGGGACTTAAAAATTCACTCACAACTTAAGAAGTTCTGCGATGGCTCCAAAACACTCGTTCGCGGTTTAAGTCGAAATTGTTGATTAGGTAGGTCGACACCGAAGTTGATCAAAATCCTCTTCAATGATGCACTGACTCTATTACGCGATAAATAATTTTTAACGAACGGTCACTGAATTTACTTCGAGAAACTATATTGTTTTTGGTAAATACAGTCGTGAGACTCTTAAAAAATCAAAACGCTTTGCAAACAAACACTGACTCTAACGATTGCATTGCACGCAATCGATACAAATACACATGTTTAAAACGCGAAACACGAACGAACAAACACTGCTTCTGCTTTGCGATGTTCTTATTCCAGCGATACAAATATTCGATTACACTAATGCTTCGCAGGCGATTGCAATGCTGTTCTGAAACAAAAAAATAAAAACAAAATTATTAATATCACTGTATCAATAAGAAACTGTCAAATTTAATCAAAGCACCGTTTATGTTTATGTTTATATGTGTAGGCACAAGACTTACAAACCCGAGATAGAAATTTTAAAGTATTGGTAGCTTATATCAAAATTATTTTAAGTTTCTCGAGCGTATCTTTCTTTATAATCTTTAAACGAATCTACCATTGTTTAAATAATGCTTTATTGTGCTCAATGTGTGTTAAGGATTGTTTAATTAATTAAGAAATTACCGAAATTATTAATTTATAATTTCCGCGATTAGAAATAGAGAGTAACGATGTGCACTGAACGGAGTGCAAAAGAAAACTAACTCACGAATCATTAAAGTTAATCGAAGGACCTTTTATGTTTATATTGCACAAGGCCAACAACTCCGAAATTACATTTTGAAGTATCCGTATTTTATATTAAAATTATTTTAGATTTTTTTCTTTATAATATTTAAACGAATCTATCATTGTTTAAATATTTCTTTATTGTACTCAGTGTATGTAAAGAATTGTTTAATTAATTAAGAAATTACCGAAATTATTAATTTATAAGTTCCACGATTAGAAATAGAGAGTAGCGATGTGCACTGGTCGGAGTGCAAAAGAAAACTGACTCGCGAATCGTCAAAGTTAATCTAAGTACCATTTATGTTTATATAGCAGGAGGATAACAACCCGAGATAAAATTTTAAAGAACTGGAATCTTATATCAAAATTATTTTAAGTTTCCCGCTCGTTTCTTTATTTATAATGTTTAAACGAATCTGCTAATGTTTAAATATTGCTTTATTATACTCCTTGTACGTTAAAGATTGTTTAATTGATTGAGGAATTAACGAAATTATTAATTTATAAGTTGTCGCGATCCGAACTAACGAGAACCGATCTGCAGTGGTCGGAATGCAAAGGAGAACTAACTCGCGAATCGTCAAAGTTAATCGAAGGACCGTTTATGTTTATATTGCACAAGGCCAACAACTCCGAAATTACATTTTGAAGTATCCGTATTTTATATTAAAATTATTTTAGATTTTTTTCTTTATAATGTTTAAACGAATCTATCATTGTTTAAATATTGCTTTATTGTACTCAGTGTATGTAAAGAACTGTTTAATTAATTAAGAAATTACCGAAATTATTAATTTATAAGTTCCGCGATTAGAAATAGAGAGTAACGATGTGCCCTGAACGGAGTTCAAAAGAAAACTAACTAACGAATCATCAAAGTTAATCGAAGGACCGTTTATGTTTATATTGCACAAGGTCAACAACCCCGAGATTAAAATATTTCAGTTTAAATATTTTCGCAGAATAAATATATTCCTTCTCGGAATAAACATATCATCCAACATTTTTTTTTCTCTTTTGCCGCAAATTTCAAAGGGCGGTACAGTACGAAACTTCTTTTTTGCAAAAAATGTTAAAAGCAGCATTTACACCACAACAGCAACAGACGTAATTCTTGACTATTTTTTGTGGATAAGATCTTACTTTAAGTAAGAAGGTTTAATCCAGTATCTCACTTCCTCAAATTTGTAAATTAATTTTTTTATTTGTACATAAACTACTCTCGAAGTATTTTTAGCATCTTCTTTTCTCAAAAATTCCAAGAACCAGGATCCTAAATTAATCCTTCTTATTTAAAATACGATCTTTTTGATAAAATTTGATCATGAATTATATCTAATCTCACTGTTGGCGTAAACTATTAAAAACACAGTTGTAGTGAACAGTCTTAAGTACCACCTATCGGTTTAGTGTATACGACTTCAGCGACAGGTATGGACAAAATATGAACTACAAGCGCAATAGGAAAACATTGTCCCTACTAAGCTCTATTATATCGATGTATAAGATAGTGTAGATTATACTCTTCTCACGCATAACCTAACAATCGAGAAACAAGGAGAACTATAATCGAAGAAACAACATTTTTTGACACGATTTAAAAAAATAAATAATTCTTTTTCAATTGTTCGAAAAAGGCATCTCTTCTTTTATACCTTTATCTTTAAAATGAGATGTTGTTCATCAAAATCATTAGAAAACAGCACATCATTGTTGACATAACCATTATAAAACTAAAGGTGATGGAAAGCCTTATTAATTAAATACCCTATTCAAATAGTTGTTTCAATTAATTAAAAATGCAAATCTATCACTACAAGTAAAAGAAAAAATAATAAGAAAATTATTAGGTTAGAAAATAACTGATCTTATAATAAGAACATTAATTAGTATAATTCTCATCAATTAATTATTAGATAACATTTTTCAACAGTGAAAATATTGAATATATTTGAAAATATTTAATATATAAAGTTTAAAATTGATACATATGATAGCCTTGAGGTACAAAGGCCACTAAGAGCATAATAAATATGAATGCATTTTCAAATGTACTAATCAGATGGCATTCAATTGAATAGCGGGAAAATCAAATTAGCAAACGATACAATATAACATTTCTCAAGTAATTCTTTCGTGATAATGTAATAGTATAATATGTATCATCGAATTTTCTAAATTACTTTATACTCTAATATGTTACTCCTTTAATTTTATGAACCAAACGTCGTTATTATAAATGACGTAATGTTTTTGATATGAATTAAAAGTAAGAGAAATAATTATCGATTCTACTTCACGTTTATTACATAACTTGCGCTATTATAAAATCATTAAAATAAAACAAAAAATGAATAGGATCTGAAAATTTAAATAAGTTTTTCCGTTAGTCGAATATGCAATTATGTAATATCAAAAAAAGAGGGAAAATATAGAGAATAAATATATATTTGTTGTTTAAAAAAAGTAAAAAAGTTTTATAAATAACCACTTAATAAATATATATATATATGTATATATATACATATATATATACATATATATATATATATATATATATATGTATATAAAGACTATGAATACAAATGTAATTATCAAAAAAGTGTGGAAATTACGTTATGGCGCGATACTATCGGAAGAACTCCAAAATGACGCGTATAGAGAAGCAAACGGGACAATGCACGCAGGACGGAAGTGAAAGACTACTCGTTGCAAATGGCAGACGTGTGACATCTTATGCTTGTTTTCGTATTCAACGTGTTGTAAAATTATCTTAGTTTTGAAGTCTCGTACAATCGTATCTAAACAAAAAGTATCGACTTCAACAATTAAGGATAATTAAGAATAAAAGAATAAAATCTAAAGAGATAATGGCAAAATTAGTGAATGTTTGGCGGGACGATGACCCGGTCGATCTGACGCGAAGACAAATGCCGTTGATCGTTGATGAAAATCTCACGGTGAGAATATTTTACTTTAACATTTATTTCTTTACAGCTTCAATTATGAAATTCGAAAAATATAAATCCTTAGGAAACTTACGTAATGGCATTAATGATTCTATGTGTGTGACTTAACCTAAACATTGGTCGAGGAGTGCATGTTCAATTTATAAACGATTAAGTCTCATAAGACTTTTGACAAACTTGTTTTACCTTTTTTATTGTAATATTCATTTATCAGTGGTTTTACTGCTATTTCAGACTTTCTAACGATATGAACTCTACTCCAAACGGTATTACGCATTTACATTTATTCGAATTCGTTCGATTTGCTTTTGTTTTACATTTTTAAAAATGATGCATATATGTAATGAACGAGAAGTTTTATGTATTTGATGACTACAAATTATTACGTTACTATCTTTTTTATCACTTAAAAAATTTAACGAGTCAGAAATAAAAGAAAGGCATGAATTTTATTTAAAAAAGAAAAAAATAGAAAATAACTGATCTTTATTGTTATATCAGAAAAATATAATAAATCTATTTCATGTTATATGTAATGAGATTGATTTAAATGTTAGTTATTTTAAGAACATCTATTATTGTTAATAATCTATTTAGCAAAATTATATGAGATAATTATGTTTCATTTCATTTCAAATTGGGAAATTTAAAGCTTTTTTGGTATAATTACTTTTTAATAGATACAATTATATATCTATAATTGTATAATCATAAAAATATATTTGCTGTTTATAATTTTTATAATATGAATTTGTATCAACATGACATTATTTATTTCAATAGATGATCATGGATGTAAATGGCTTAGGAGCAATCTGTGCTAGTCCTCTTGTCCGTGGAAAACAATTGGATGAATTCACTAGGAAGTTGGATATGCTTACGAAAGAAGAAATTAAAGCATCTTTCGAAGTTACCTGTAAAGATATGCTAACTATTTTAGGACAAGCTGTACCATGCGTTGGTTGTAGAAGAAGGTAGTATATATATATTGAAAATATAATTACCATATATAATGTAATATAATATTATGCAATATCTATATCTAATATAATATATATAATACTATTTCTGTTTAGTGTTGAAAGATTATTTGATGATTTAATGAAATCAGGACATCCTGCACTAGATCCATTGATCATTACTCCAGATGGTTTATTATCAATAAGTGATGATATTTTGGAATCACCTCAATTACTTTGTACTATGTTACAAGGACACAGGTAATATAGTCATTTTGTTTTTAAAAATATAAATGCTGTTATTGTGTGTGTGTGTGTGTGTGTGTGTGTGTGTGTGTGTGTGTGTGTGTGTAAGTGTGAGTGTGAGTGTAAGTGTAATGTGTGTAATATATGTGTATATATATAACAAGTACTTTTTCAAAATATTTCAGTGCAAGATTGAATAATTTAGTAGAAAAACAACCAAGAAATAAAAAATCGCGAAGATGTGTTTTACATTCTTTGGAAATACAACGCATGAGACCACCTCCAAGTGCATGGAGAGAAGTTTGGGATTGCATGGAGTTACCATGTAGACAGGAACTTGCTTTGATTGAAACTGATACTCTAGATGCCACATTAGATACATATTTACGTAAACATAGGTACGTATATGTATAGAAATATGTAACCGCGTATATTTTTATTAAGTACGATCTTAACATTAATTGATATTTTAGATTTTGCGCCGAATGTCGAACAAAAGTCCTTTTGGCATCGTCTATTTTAACAACAGAACATGAACCAGCGAAAGAAACAGGTTATGTAGCTGCTTTATATTCTGGTATTAAACGATGTATACCGGACCGTCATGTTCATTTACCAACTAGTACAGATTATATCAGTACACTTATTGGTCGTGCTCAACCAGAACTTATGGGAAGGTATAATTCTATTACTTTAACAATATTTTTTTAATATAAAATAAGAAATTTCATAGTTTAATATCAAACAATGATTTATTTATATCTTAGAGAAAGACATGCGAAAACATTAGAAATTGCTCAAGAAGAAGTACTCACTTGTCTTGGAATATGTGTTGCGGAACGTTTACATAAAGTCCATCGGCGATTAAGAGAGGAAGAAACAGTTTACAAAGTATTAGCTGCAGTAGCAGTTGATGCATTGTCTAGAAATTTTCAAGTAAATGTTTCTTTCTTATTACTAATTTATTATTATTTGTTATTTGACACATTTTATTTTTCTTCTAGATGGCAGTCGAAGTGAAACAAGGAATTTCACAATTAGAACTTTTGTATGAGGAATTAACAAGAGAAGAAATAGCTAAACAACAACGACGAGAAAAATTGAGATTAAAACGAAAGAAGAAGAAGGAACGCCGTTATGAAACAGAGGAGAAAGAAAATTCATGTCATGTATGATATTATATAATTACCATTATTTGCTTCTTTTTATATATTATTAATTTTATTATATAATTATGTATCAACTTTTAGTGTTCTAATGAAAGGAGAAGTGGAAATAGTGAAACATGTTGTATTTGTATGGAAGTAAAACCTACAACACAAAATATCGATCGACATAAGGTATATGCAACATAGCAACATGTATTTAATTACATATATATTACCTATCCCTTGTTTATTCTTATAGAAATTTATTTTTCAGTTACAAGTTTTAGATCCAAAAAATAAAGGTCCACCGACATGTAAATGTCCTGATTGCTTAAAAAAAGCAAAAATACCTAGTATAATACAATCTCAAAGTCAAACACAATTACCATATTCGACTAAAAAAATTTCAAGCCCGCAAAAAAGTAGTTCCAAGAAAACAACTTCTGAATCAAAGACGAAAGTTAGTCAAAGTCAAATAGAAGAAACTAATTCAGAGATAAAACATTTTTCTGAAGAAGAATTATTTGAAAGTTGCGACTCGTGTAAGGTAACTATACTTTTATAGGACTTATTAGTCTGCTTTTAATTAAAACGAACGCAACTCTATAAAATTTAATCATTAAACGTAGGACTTCTCTGATAAAACTGAGGATGAACAGTGGCATAATCTCGATGATTGTAAAGATCCTGTGACCAAAGAATTAGTTGGTGCTTGGATAGGTGAACCAAGCAAAAGATATACGATTTGGATAGAAATGAAAAAACGCTTTGAATTATCTATGGCTGATAGAAAAAGTCGTTCATCAAGTGAACAATCATCTCAGGATTGTGGTTATTCATCTGAACATAATATTAGTAGTCCATCTATTCCTAGTACACCAGAAGGTTCTGAAGTAGCTTGCAGTGATGGTTGTTGTAATCATGAAGGTGATTGTCATGATATACGAACATCCGATAAACTTGTTCATTCCAATTCTAGTATTTCTTTGCTAAAAGAAAGAGGTGGAGGTCCAACACTTACACAAATGCTGGAGGTCAGTGTAAAAAGAAAAGAAAAATAAAAGAAAAACTTATTATCATTGATAATCATAAGCGATTGTTCATAAACATTATTTGTATACAGGATTGTTACTTATCAGATGACGAGGAAAAAGAGAGCTATATTCCTGCAGAGGAAGTTTTGGAATTTAAATCTCGAATGTGTCAAGTCCTTGAGAAACGTCAGGAACTTCGACAAACACTTAGAAAACGTTTTGCAATTCTCTGCAGCCATCATAAGCCTTTTATCATTCCTCATTAAAAATTCCTACTAGGTACAGTTACTTAATAGGATATGATCTTTCTCTTTTGTTTTTTTACATTGATTTACTGCCAGTAGAGTCGTGAATATTATAGATGTATTTTGAATAATTGTTATCATTGGAGGATCATTTTCCAATGTGAATAAAGTATCATTGGATCATACATTATAGAAATATTATATAAGATAATTTATCAAAAAAATCATTGATATATATATATTGAATTTAGTTATTTTATACACAACTAAATTCAGCTACATAAAAGACATGTGTTTATGATATAGTAAAATTATCGTCAAAAATTATCAAGCCTATGCATTGAATTCACAGTTATCTTTAATTTAGATAATGTTTAATTGACATACAGAGTTATTTGTTTTATACTTATAGCTCATAGTTAAAATCGAACGTAATGCAATATGCTTCTATAACTGGAATCAATGCAGGCATTTTATACCAGCACGCCTTGGTCATAATACATGACAAATTTAAATCTGATACACAAAAAAGAAGTGTGTTATGATATTGGGCATACATCTTATCAATTACGATACGATATACTCAGAGAGTATTTTATTTTCTTGAAGTGTTAAAATTTCAAGGAAATTGTTTTTGTTGCGATGTGATCATGATCACTCGTAATTTCGCTAATACAATGGTAGTATCATGATTAAAGATTATTGAAAACTTAATATAAAATAAATGTTGCATTCCAATATATATTTTATTATTCCAGTTTACATCTCTTTTTGTGTAATTTTAATGTAATAAGTTCTATATAAAAAAGAATCTATCCTAAATCATGTAATTTGTATATTGTATATTGTTGCATAAAATTATTTAAAATATTTAAGTTACTATAATAATTGATGATTAAGATTAGATTCATTATCGAATATTTTTTTTTTTTCTAAATTTGTTTACAGCAAATGTACAAAGGTATTTACAATGATTTTATTATTATTCCTGTATAAAATAACGCCCGCTTATCGAGCATGTACAGCATATTATGCTTTTTTAGTTTGGTAAAATGCCTAATATTTAACCTTTTTTTAAGCAATATATTCTGCAAAACAGAGACACGCATTTATTCCGCCAAAACCGAAAGCATTCTTTAGAGCTACTCGTCTTCCAGTAGCAAACCAATTTTTCTTTACATTAGGTACAAAATGTAAGCTTGTCTTTATATCCAAATTATGTAAATTTAATGTAGGTGGAATCACAGCATCTTTTATAGCTAAAATCGTAAAAGCAGCTTCTAAATTTCCTGCAGCACCTAATAAATGTCCATGCGCTCCTTTTGTACTAGATACAAACACGTTTTTACTATGTTCTCCCATAAGAGATTCTACAGCTTTTAATTCAATGGTATCACCCAATGGAGTTGAAGTAGCATGTGCATTTATATATGTAATTTCTGATATTTCTATACCAGCATCTTTTACTGCTCTATCCATTGCTAACAAAGCACCAGTACCATCTTCACTAGGTGCTGTTATGTGTGCTGCATCTCCTGAGAGTCCATATCCGAGAATTTCTGCATATATTGGAGCCTGTCTACTGAGAGCATGATTTAATTCTTCTAATACTAGTATAGCAGACCCTTCTCCCATTACAAAACCATCTCTATCTCTGTCAAATGGTCTTGATGCTTCATAGGGTGAATCATTTTTGGAAGTACTAAGTGCACGAAGACGACAAAACGCTGCAACAGCTAATGGACTGATACATGCTTCAGCTCCACCACAAACCATAACGCTAGTATCACCACCACGTATAAAACGAAATGCATCACCTAAACAATAGAATTATTTTAATTTTAGCATACACTTTATTTTTAACTAATTTAATATTGTTATTGCTTTATTTTACCAATAGCATGTGCTCCAGTTGCACAAGCAGTTGATACGCAATGATTGGGTCCTCGAAATCCATATTTAATACTAATATGACCTGCTGCCATATTTGGTAGAATTCGTGGTACGAAATAGGGACTGACTTTGCTATATCCTTTTTTTAAAGCTTCATACGTCGCACATACATCTACTAAATCAATCATTCCAATACCAACAGCTACTCCTGTATCTCTTTTATCATTTTCTTCTTCTGGTTTCCATTTCGCATCAGACAGAGCTTCTTCAGAAGATATCAATGCATAAGCTGTTGCAGAACACATTGTTCTTAATTCGCTCTTAGAAAAGTATTTGTTTATATTTAATTCGTGTGATTGATCTCCCTTAGGTATCAGAGCAGCTGTAATGGATATAAACTTTAATTTTTAATTATATATGATTATTATTTGTAATATTGAATATACTTAACTATATTTAAATTTCTTACCTACTCTACAAGGTAGTTTATCATAATCTACATCAGACAATTTGATTATTCCAGACTTAGATTCAAGAAGATTCTTCCAAGCATTCTGTACACCAACTCCAAGAGGACATACAAGCCCTAACCCGGTAATAACAACTCGTCGTTTACATCTAACGGCAGTTGTCATCGATCGGCCTCGTTTAAAATATTTAATAGGACAAAACATTTCACTTGCAAAACAAGAAAACTCAAACAAGTATCGTTTTGTAGGTTATGTTTTGTATTATATCGGTGTTTCAGTTTTTCTACAGTAAACTGCAACTCGCATCGTTTCTTGATAAATGTGTAAAATAAATTATATAGATATTTCTTTTCCGGCTTAATTGCAATTAAAAATATCTATAAATTTTTATCATTTCATGTATATATTCTACTACACGGCATGTGTATACATTTATAATAATGTGAAAGAAACATGAATCAAAATCTGTTTATTTAAATATGACAACCAATAAAAATAATTAATACGAATGGTGGACATATGTCACAAAATAATATCATTATTCAAGTATTAATGCCATTCTTAGATACACAATTCTTACATATATATATATATATATATATATATACTATAAATACATAAATGTACATAAGGCTGTTCATCACTTTTCGTTCGTAGTGTACGTGACTCCAGCGATAAGGTATAGACAAAATATGAATTACAAGCGCAATAGAGAAACTGTTTTCATTATGCATTTATTGCATTAGTATATAAGCTTATGTAGGTTACATATCTCTCATAAATAATTTAACAATCGAATTAGTGTGTATATCGCGAGATCTATTTAATTAGTCTCTAATTTTAAAATGTGAAAAAAAACTGACAGCTTTATTGTAACTCTAACGGAACCCAAAAAAGAGAAAACCTGAAATCTTTGCATAAAAAATGATTACTGCATTTTAATCGAAATATATTTATTCGTCGAAAGATCGAAAAAGGATAGGAGGAGAAACGGGAATTAGTATATTAATTACTGTAAATCCTGGATTAAAAATTAATTAATTTATTTTAGTACTTACGAGCTTTATAGCTCGTTGTAGAATTATTTTTACAAGTCTCCTTGTACTTTAGCAATGACTCTATTCGAATTTTCTCTTTTAAAAGTGATGTTTCTAAAACGTACGTATGAACGTACGAAACAAGAAGACCCTATTCTGATTTAATAAATCAAAAAATAAGGAACCATTCACGAGTAGAAGATCTCCGAAGAAATTTACTCGTGGTCACTCAATACTCTTCTATTAATTAATTACAATTAATTACTCGTGCCGATCCGTACTTTATGTCCTCAATTGAATTATCGGAGAGATTTCAGAATTAACTTATTACTTAAAAAATTCTATAATGGCTCTAAAGCACTTGTCCGCTATTTAGTTCGAAATTGAGGATGATTGATTGAGATTGTCGTTAAAAATGAGATAAATCAACATCGAAATTGGTTGAGATTCAATGATGCACTGACTCTAATATGTGATATTTATTAATAGATGATCATTAAATTTATTTCGCGAAACTCTATTGTTTGGTATAAATACAGTCTATATGACTGTTAAAAAAAAAACTTTGTTAATAAACACTGATTCTAATAACTGTATTGCACGCAGTCGATGAAAATATACTTGTTATTTAAATCGCGAAATGTAAACAAACAAGTATCGTTTCTACTTTGTCATTTTTTGGTTTTTATTTCAGCGATACAACACTCAATTATATCAAGTATATGTAATGATATTCTAGAACAAAAAAATAAAATTAAAATTATTAACATCATTGTTATAATATAAAAAATTATTGGAAATATTAAATATGGAAATATTAAATTAAAATTATTTAATATTTAATCCATATTACGACCTATATAATGTTTAAATAAATGTTCTATTGTTGATATATTAGTTTATTATACTCTATACGCATTATAAATCGTTTAAATAATCATAAATTTATCGAAAGTATGAATTATTTCAGTAGAGTTCAAAATTTACGTGTATTGAAATATTACATTGAAATTTTATATTTACGAGCTATGTAATGTTTACAAAAATGTCATAGTGTTTAAATATTGGTTTATTATATACCGTGTATATTATGTTCTTTGAATGATTATTTAAATTTGGACGTATGGAAAGAAAAAATTTCGCTGTTAAATAAAAAAATTTTTTGTTAACGATTATATAGACAATTCATATAAATTATTATAATTTAATGATTAATATTAGTAGTGTATATTAAAGTGTTATTCATATCTTAAATGAATATTGATAAATCGAATGATCTTTTTATTTTAATTTGCTACGAAATAAGAGAGCTACGATGTTCATTGCTTGAAATTTAATAGAAATGTCACATATCAAAGTCGCTTAACTCTTTCTGCTTCGTTATTGTTTACATCACTAAACGATAACGAAAACAAGAATAAAATTCGTATATTACTGAAAAGTATTAATTATTTAAGCTTACGAATAATTGACTAAATTTGAAAATTTTTATCTAGCGAAGATGGTGCCTGAGTAAAATTAAATTATTTAATATTAAATAAGTAAGAGTTATTATTTTTATAATATTTAAATAATTGTACGATTATTAATTTATATATTAATTATATTTTGTTTCTATGTATACACTTTGGATTTTTAAAATGAATATACATATAATAATTAGAAAGATTATACAAAGCTTTTTGCCTGATGATGGAATCATTACGTTTTCTTATCGATTTCTTAAGAAAATTTTGTAGAAATTAATAGTTTCGCAAAATCAATAAGAATCAAAATAAAAACGATATAAGAAAAAATGGAATAAACAGAAAAGTGAGTATTACGAAATAATGATACGATTATAAGACAAAAATACAAGGGAAAAAATTTTAACGGACCAAAACAAAAGAATTGCTTCGTATTTGTCATCATATTTAACCAGTATTAAGTATATCTGTCGGTGGATGGTCACGTGATTAAATTATCGAAGACACGATTTCTTGAAAATTCGCATAAAAAGGAATTACACAAGATGATACATGGAATGCGCTAAAAAGAAAGGACAGAGATCTTAGTAAGACATTTGCGATAAAATTGGCTATATTGTACTTTATTTTTTTAAATATATACTTTTTTTTTGTTATAAATCACCACCATCATATAATATATAATGTACTTGATTTATATAATATTTAAGTATGTGTCTTTCTTTTTTATTTCTTCTTATCATTATATTTTGATATTATATATTATTATTATAATAGAATAGTAATAATAATAATATAAAATAGATTATTCCATAGGGGAAACCACAGAAAAAATTACGTTGGTAGTTCTACTTCCATCATTTATTTCATAGAAACAAAATACACTACTCAAGTGTTTATATGAAAATCAGTAGTGGGGATATGAGTTTCTTTTCTTCTGCCGCAAAGTTCCAGTGGCGCCACTATACGAAACTTTTTTTCCACGAAAAATACCGGAAATAGCATTTACGCCAACTGTGACTTCAAATATAATTTTTGATCAATTTTGATAAACAAGATTTTATTTTAAAAATGAAGATTTAAATGAGGATATAGCTTTCTCGACTTTTTGAAAAAGTTTTATTTTTATTAACTATTCTCGTAGAAATATCATTTTATGACACAATTTTTTTCAAAAATTCAAAAAAACCATGTTCTCTTTTAAACTTTCATATTTAAAATGAAAACTTGTTCATCAAAATAAGTAAAGTATTACTGTACTCATTGTTGGCATAAACCATTACAAAACTAAGGATGAAAAGGCATAATGTTGTTTATGCATGTATGCAGCACAAGTTAAATAAAATGTTGTATTAAGTGATCATTAGTAAATTAAATGTCAGAACTAAAACAAAATGAGAATGATTTATTAGAACTAATTTTAAAATTGTGCTCTCAATGATTGTCATATTAATAAAATAAGTACATTTATCATAACTCGAGCTATTATTTTATGAGAAGATAAATTATAAAAAGAATGTAGCCTATAAATTGAATTTATTTGGTAATAATATAAAGTTTATATTTATTATAATGCTTATAATATATTTGTAAATATACAATATTTTATAGAAGTTGTTAACTACCATTAATGTAATTATTATTTTTATTTGTAATCTTCATATAACATTCCCTTCGCTACGTTAATGGCTTTTTCTTTGCTTACTAATTTTTCAACAAGAGCCAAGCCAAATGCGAAAGCTGTTGCAGGGCCTCTGCTTGTAATTAGATTGCCTGGAAAATAAAAAAATTTATTATGTTTATTTTCTAAAACAATTATAAACGAATCATGAAATTGATTTTGTTTTAGATAGATTTCTAATAAAAATAATTCATACCATCTATCACCACACGATCTTCTAAATATTCATAACCATCAGTCATTTGATCTTTCATTGCTGGATATGAAGTAATTTTCTTTCCTTTTGCAATACCATGAGCTTTTAAAGCAGTTGGAGCTGCACAGATAGCAGCTATAAGTTTATTTTCTTTTTCTTGTTTTTGCAATAGTTGACCAACTTCGGCTGACTAATTTTCATAAAGATAATTTATTATTCCTTAAGAAATATACTAAAATAAGAAAAACATTTACCTCAGCAAATGCTTTCGCGCCACCAAGTCCTCCAGGTAGTATGATAACGTCATACTTTTCCTTATCATTCACATTAGCAAGCTTAGTGTCGGCACAAATTTTTACCTCACGACTACACTTAACACATTCACTATCACCTAAACTTGCAATAGTAACGGAAACCTAAAATTAAACGTTATAATGTATATTTAAAAGGTATTTCATTCTAAAATCGTATATAATATATAGCATATGTAGCGATTTATTCTTTATTCTTATTGTGCAATTATACTTTTAAGGTTATAGCGTATTATAATTTTACATACTCCGCCACGGCGTAAAACATCTGCCGTTATTACAGCTTCCATTTCCTCAGATCCATCAGATATTAATAAAAGCGCTGTTTTCTCGGCCATTTTATTAGAATATTTTGCTGTATATCGAAAATTATATGCAGAGCTTCTCCAAACAGGTTTTGAATTCTTTAGGAATAGAGAATACAGTTGAATAGCAATCCTCATCTATATCTAGATATATATTGACTAAAAATATGGTTGAAAAGTATAGTTCTATAGATTTTAATGAACGTTCACTAACGTAAAGAGTATATTTACGAATAATATATGTTTATTATTATTAATATTAAAATATAGGAAATATTTGTTTTTAATTTTATATAAATTTATTATACATATTCAGGAATATAAAAGAATACCTTTTTGAAAAAGTTGTAAAGAAAAGAACCGTTTCCTTAGTCAAGTGAATAATCCAAGGGGGTATATTAAGCAGTGCGGAACGCGTGGAATCGGATCGCACCCCCACAAAAGAAAAACGAAACAAACGTAGTACAAGATGGCGGCGTTTGGGTGTTGTGGCTACTGATTCGTACAAGGCAACTCGAGGAGCACCTGAGACCTGATTTAACGGAGAATCATTGTTCGATTTTTTAGTCAGAAGTTAGCAATCGCACGGACAATTCAGCGCGTGCGTTGTCGCCGAAACGAGCGGCGTCACGGGAAACAATGCGAGCGCATCGTCGTTGAGGCATTTTGGAACACGGGTGAGTGAGTTTGCCTTGAAATTTTATGGCATTCCACATTATTTCGACGTGTGCTCAGGGAGGTACCTCGTGATTCTTCTTCAATTTTATATTTAAAAAATTTTGAGAAAAATATCGAACAAAAATGATCATCTTTGTGTCGGAAGCATCAAGCTGAGAAGCTCTAATAAGCTGCTTCAAAAAATTGCGAAAAGGAAAGATACACGTTTCCGCTGGCGTTCCATCCATATGATGAAATTGTGCAAATAGTTTTCTCTCTCTCTCTCTCTCTCTCATTCTCTCTTTCTCTCTCTTTCTCTCTCTTCTCTCTCTCTCTCTCTCTCTCTCTCTCTCTCTCTCTCTCTCTTTCTTTCTCTCTCGTTTTTTTTCGTTCTTTTTCATCGTGTCGTCAGATCGTGCTAATGACTCAATCAAATTTTAACCGTAGGTTATATTTTCGTAAGTTTCGTAGAAATGGTAGTAACTGCAGTAAAGAGCATAAGATTGTGTTTGTTAAAAGCTTGATCTTATGCTACTTATTGCTTTCACCGTGACTTAAGACCACTTGAAAAATCTAAGATATTTCAGGCTTTAAAATTGTTGGAATATGCAAGTTTTTTATATTATCCCATCAATCAATTTATAGGCTTGTCCATGTTTCATATTATTATAATATATTAATTGTTTTTATATAAGTAGTTATTTGTAATGTGTATTTTTTCCCAAATACATTTGAAATTATAGATTAGAACATAGCAAGGAAAATAGTAAATGTAATGATGTACATCTATTTGTATCGATGATTAAATATTTTTATAACATTTTCTGATAGGTAATTAACACGAAGCCTCAGTATACATTTAAAAAAATGTCTTTATATATGAATTACAGTCTTCGTTGAAAGATCAACATATTTTATTTTGCAAATTAATTTAAACTAATTTTTATAATATGTAATTTTAATACACATGATTGCATGAGTTTCTTTTTAATGAAATTTAAAGTCTAATATCTCTAATAAGCTTTTTTCTGTAATTGATTATATCGATGAACCAACATATTCATGTTTTTCTTCCATAATCTATTATAATTGCTAGTACTACTAGTAGTCATTACGTTCTGTTATGTCTTGCAATTTTTTTTTCAAATTGTGTTATTTATTATAAACTTATTAGAGCTTATGGAATTTAAATTTTAATAAAAATAATGCTAATATTTTGCATGAATCGTTCTGCAATTTGCTACTGATAATTGAGGTTAATTCTACAACTTTCTATTAACACATGGTTTACCTGGTGTTAAGTTGTAAATATATTATCAGTATAACAGTTTTATAGGTCTTGTAAGATTATATGAGTATCAAGATGAAAATCTATAATTTAAAATATATTCTTATAAAAAAGGTAACTCAATTAGAGTATTTTAATATGATCATTAAATTCATACTAGTTGTTGCATATTATTCAATCATTTATCTTAAAATTATATTGAAATTAATAATAATATATCACTTCAATGTAGAATGATAGTTAAAAGACAGCATGCTAAGCATAATGCACCTTCAATAATTACTGCAAATATACTGATAGAAAAAATATACGGTTCAGGGGGTGGATGATAGGAAATTACTGAAAGTCGAAGACTGAAGCCACTCGAAACACTGGAGAAAGACGGTGGAGCTTCGGAGGAGGGGGAGATGTCTGCTGGGACCCAGGGCGAGATTCGAGTTGGCCCTTCACACCAGGTTTGCCATATATCTTCAAAAACTTTTTTGCTACTTAGCTCTATTGTGCAGCGTACCTAACTCAAGGCTTGTGGTTCTCCAATGCATTATATGAGTACAAGCAAAAAAATAAATTAAATTATATTTAAAATGTATTCCATATATAAGAGAGTTAGTTAAGGAAAATATAAGCTTCAGGCAAGAAAAGGAGAGAGAAAAAGTAATAAATACATTATACATTGGCGAATGTTAGTGTATTACGTTTAATTTAAATTCACTTTTTACATATCATATTTATTCATGGTGCTCTTGCCTAAAAAATACATTATCCTTTTAAAGTAATCGTTGAATTAAATGACGATTGATTTTATAGAAATGTATGACTCATATAGTGATTAGTAAGAATTACAACTATTGGTTATATTAATTCATGTTCTATACATTTTGTGCATGGTGTGTGCTTATTAATGGAATCACTCATTGTACAAACTACATTTACATTTAAAAAATGAAATATGTAGATTTTTCTGCATTCTGTCAGATCAATTATGTAATGAATATTTATATTACATCATAGAAAATCTTTAAAATATGTGTATGTTTTATTGTTTTATGTTGATGGTTCAAATAACAGAATAGTTCTGCGCACAATATAAGTCATAAATAAATGTCATAGATAAGTGTAGTTTAGTATCCTTGTAATATATATAAAGATAAGTATGTTTTAAAAATTAACCTATTGACAAATAATTTTACATCAATCTAAATGTTAATAATTACAATTAATAAGTATACTATAATTATATAGAAAAACTTTAGGTATAAGTAAAAGTGCTAAATTTCCATAAAAAAAAAAGATATTGGAAATTACTATTAAGATATACACATATATTAATATATAGTGCGTGGAATACTTATTTATAGAATAAGAATTTATACTCAGTGCAACTTATGTGGTTTTCAGTCACGGTGAAATAATTGAAAGGTATTATGGGTAAAAAGAGGTAACACATGCTTCGTGTTAATTACATGTCTTCATTTCATAGCTGTACTTCATTGGTTACTTGAACCATCTACGCTTATAATTTAATGTATACATGAATATTTATTTAAATTGTGTTTCTAATTTCCCAGTTATTCTAATTTTCCTTGCTTGTAATTTGTTTATGGGATTTTTAGACAATGAGGATGATATATGTTGTACAATTTTTAGCTTTTTTAACAAAAATTTTGTTTTCACATATTATTTAATTTAATAAAATATCAAATTTGATATGATTTGATATGGTCAAAACTATGAATGAAAAAAGAATTATTGGTTCTATTTATTTCAAAAGACAAGCCAGAGTATAGGTGCGTATAACTAACTTGCTTTGGCATTGGTGCTAACTGCGCACAATCCCGAATTTTGGGTACAGGAATTGGTTTCTTGTCAGGCCCGTTTGCCTGAGTATCGGCCGGGTATCCCACCTGGAGAGCTGCTTCCTGATCCAGAATTCTCTAAAGAGAGAGAAGAGCTAAGATGGATTCCAGCCATGGCATTGGATGGAGATCTACTCATGTATTTGAGAGCAGCACGATCCATGGCTGCATTTGCTGGAATGTGTGACGGAGGATCCCCAGATGATGGTTGTGTTGCAGCTTCGAGAGACGATACTACTATCAATGCTTTGGATATTTTACATGATTCTGGATATGATCCTGGAAGAGCATTGCAAGCTCTTGTTAAATGTCCTGTACCTAAAGGCATCGATAAGAAATGGTCTGAAGAAGAAACTGTAAGTAAAACATAAATAAGTAATAACATGATATATTACGTCCTTTTTAATTCGTGTATGGTTTTATAATCTATAGGGAAACTTATACTCAAAATTAATCAACTATCACTTTCTCTCATAGAAACGGTTTGTCAAAGGTCTTCGACAATTTGGAAAAAATTTTTCTCGTATTAGGAAGGATCTTCTACCTCATAAAGATACGGTAAAATATATATTAATTAAATATCGATTATATTTAATGAAATAATAATTATGTAACATTTATTTTTTATAGCCGGAATTGGTCGAATTTTACTATTTGTGGAAGAAAACCCCAGGTGCAAATAACAATCGACCACATCGTAGACGACGACAAGGTTCTTTGCGAAGAATTCGAAATACACGTAATTCTAGAGCAGGCACTCCTAAAGAGGAAGTTCCTACGCCACCCAAAGATACGCCGGCTGCTAATGCTAATACAAAAGAACCCGCTTCAGAACCAGAAACTGTACCTGTTGGCACACCAGCAAGTAATAATCCTGGAGGAGAGATTAGTTCTGTAACAGAAGACGATAATTCTGAAGAGGATAGTGATTCTCGCGATACTAATACAAACGGTGCAACGCATTCTTGTCAACATTGTTTCTCAACTAATTCTAAGGATTATCAGGTTGCTGGTAAAGATAGATTATTACTTTGTACGGAATGCAGAGCACATTTAAAGAAAACGGGAGAATTACCGCCTGCTCCTCCTTATTTGTTCCGCCCTGTGCCTGCGGAGTCGCCAGATAGCCCAGGTAGAATGCGAACGCGAAATAAGGCAAAAGAAACGCCAAGACCTGCGCGACCACGACGTACCGGTGGAACAGACACCCCTGATCAAGAAAAGCAACAGCAACAACAGACACCCGATAAAAGTAAGAAAAAGTCTTCTAGTAAACCAGAAACACCAAAGAAAGCTCAAAAACGAAGCCAAGCGGATGATGCAGAGGAAGATAAGGAAGCTCAAAAACGAAAACGTGGTGACAGGCCAGAGAGTCCTTCAGAATCACTCACTACTGACAGTAATTCTCTTATGGATGAGCCTGAAAGAGAAACAGAAGGAGATACGAATGAAAATCAACCTACACCAATTGCCGTACAACCTGAGGAGCCTGTTAGTCCAGCTGTAACTACGCCAGAAGAACCTTCTGAACCTACACCAACTTCAACTCCTGTGCCAGGTCCTATACAAAGTTTACCTATATCTGTTCCTGTTATTCATACTTTAGATAAAAAACCATTATTGGAAGAACCAGTAGAAACTAAAGATCAAATAGAAGATGTACCTTTAGCCATGAATCAACCATTGAAATTAGAACCACTGCCAATAGAAACAGCTATGTCACCTTCTAACGAAGAAATGAAAGAACCAGAACAGCTGAACTTGAGTACATCACAGCCACTAAATATGAATGATATGAATCAAAATATACCTCGTAACTTGTCTCAAACAATGTCAAATGCAGTAAGTAGCATGTGTCCACCAAATGGTTCACAAAATATCCAAAGTACACAAATTATATCACCTAATCAGCAAGGATTACCATTAAACATGCAATATGCATCTAATGTTCCACCAGTTCAAAATGTGCCACAGAATTTATCTCAAAACATACAAATACCACCAAATATGCCACAAAATATGTCTACCACTCAAAATATGGGACCAACACAAAGTTTGCGCGCACATCCTGAGAATATGTCGAGTACACAAGGTTTGCCACAAAGTATTGGAGGCCCTCCGTTGAATCTCAATATATCTCAAAATATACCAGCAAGTATATCTCAGATACCTCAAATATCAAGTTCGCCACAGCCTCTTGGATTAACGGTCATGTCATCGGAAAGTAGAATGACCGAAAGAATTCCAGAAGAAAGATTATCTACAGAAAGAATGCGTGATGGAAGAATTTCTGATAGAATATCTGAAAGAGTATCCGAACGTACTGAAAGTAATGAACCAGAGAGAGCAGAACCGCCGAATATGTTCCAACCGATTCAACCAAGTGGAATTCTATCTATGGAAAAACCTTCGAGCATTTATAATTTAGCTGGAACTCCACCAATGGAACCACAAAACTTAAAAATTAAACAAGAAATTATTCCTCCTGAACCGGATCCTTTGCAAAGTTTAAAAGAAGTGAAAGTTCCTGGTTTTCAGACCGGTTTTCCTGGTCCAAGTTTGGAAAATATAAAAAAAGATCCAGATAGTACTAGTAAACCACCTACACCAAGTAAACATTCAATGCCAAGTAATCAACCAGTGCCACAGATTCAATCAGTGGCAGCATCGCCAACGCCAACGTTACCGCCTCCACCGACGTCTATTCCTCAACCCGTGATGCATCCGGCGCAACAGCCTAGTCCACATATGGCTCATCCGTTCCATCCTCATCATCCCTTGATGCATCATTCATTATTTACAGCGATGCATCCTTACCATCCACATGCTTATCCAGGATACGCACCTGTTGGTGGATATCCCTCGTTTCCACCATACTCATATGGACCAGTACCCCATGCTATTCCACCACCATCACCACAAAGAAGTCAAGAGAATACAACAATGATGACAGCTCATCACTCTAGTACAAGTTCTAGTGTGACGACCAGAGAAGAAGGAGAAAATCTTATTGCTACCCATCATCATTCTTCTAGTATGCATCAAGCGACCACCTTGCATCACGACAAACTGTTAACCATCTCCTCTCATAGTTCTCACAGTCACTCGTCATCGCATAGTTCACATAATACTCAGCGTAAACCGTCGCTCGTTTCAGCAACGTGTTTAACGTCAACTAGTTCTGTACACCATCATCATCGACCTCCTCAAGCACAACCACCTGTTGTGCAGGAACCAAAGATGGAACAGGATCTTGGTGAGCCAGAACCAGAAGAACCGCCCAGTCCACGTGGACCTTCTCCTGAGCCAAGAATTGAAGACTCCGAATGTCACAGATCACAATCTGCAATATTTTTACGACATTGGAATCGAGGTGAAAATAATTCATGTACCAGGACAGATTTGATGTTTAAACCTGTGCCTGATTCTAAGTTAGCTAGAAAGCGAGAAGAAAGATCAAGAAAACAAGCAGAGAGAGAAAGAGAAGAACGTGATAGAGTTGCTGCACAGCAGGCTAGAAAAATGACGACTCCAGAGAAACAACCTGAAACTTGTAAGCCACCTAGTCGTGGTCCACTTGAACCCGTTGTCTCACCATATGATAGGTATGGAACAAGACCAGGGTCTTATGCAGATACACCAGCTTTAAGACAACTCTCTGAATATGCAAGGCCACATGCAGCGTTTTCACCTGCTAGACATCCTGCTCCACCAGATCCGATGATCCATTATATGTATGGACCAGCTGCGAGGGAACGTTTAGAACTAGAACATTTAGAACGTGAAAAGAGAGAACGCGAAATAAGAGAGTTGCGTGAGAGAGAATTAAATGATCGTTTAAAGGAGGAACTATTAAAAGGAACACCCAGACCAATGCCGGCTCCTGTTGATCCACATTGGTTGGAAATTCATCGACGATATGCGGCTGCAGGTCTCGCCCCAGGACCATCGGGACCACCACAAGCTTTGCACCAATTTGGTCTATATGGAGCTCCGCCTGGACCAAGTCAATTAGAACGAGAACGACTAGAAAGATTAGGTAATTATTACTTTTTATCTTTTGTAATTATTTTATAGATATCTACTCGTCTCGAAATTAGCCAGTTACTTTCTATAATTATTTATAAAGATATTCTTTTGAACGGTTAAAGGAAAGTATCTTGAAGGAATGCAAAGTGTTGCAGTGACGAGTGGAATGTATATGTGAAAGATAGAAGATAGTGTAGTTGACTATTTTTACACCGTAAAACAAAAATGGTATATTTGATCGAGGCACTATCGGGTTTAGGGATACCGACTGCAGCCGGCGGGGGGCCAGCGGGTGGAGGGGCTGGCCATCCCGTAGCGGCTCATCACCATGGCCAGCTGGACGAGCGGTTGGCTCTAGCTGCTGACCCGATGGTCCGGTTGCAGATGGCTGGCATCTCGCCCGAGTATCACGCTCACACTCACGCGCATACGCATGCGCATACGCACTTGCACTTACATCCGGGACAACAGCAGGCCCAGCAACAGGCTCAGCAACAGCAGGAGGCAGCTGCGGCTGCAGCTGGATTCCCCCTGCCTGGTAGGTGCCAGAGTCAGGATGTTCTAAGTTTCTCTTAAGAGTTTCCTTTTGACAAACATCTATAACAATAAGTTTTCATATTCTATCGCTTTACTTTCTCATGCCATCATGTTCTGGCAATTAAATCTTTTGACCCTTTTTTAACTCTAGCTTATTATTCGAAGTACGAACGACAGCTGTTTCGGTCATACAGTTTTTCAGTTATTCACATTATACATATTTAGGTGCAAGTGCGAGTGTACGCGTGAGTGGTACAAAAGAGTAGTGTACATAGATATGTATGAATGGGTGTGTGTATGTGATAAAAAGTAGACAAATTAATCGTTCAATGAATATTTTTGATATATAATGTCAAAGTAACTCAAAAGTGTTACGTTTTCGATAATAAATTTTTTATCCAACATGTAATAAATATAAAAATAAGAACAATATTGAATATTCATTAAAAAGTATTGTTAACTTATTAATTATTAAATATTTTTTAACAGATTTATTGTATTCTCAATAGTGCATGCTTTTTTAAAGCATTTTTCCATATTTGTTTATATATATATATCTTATAAATATACATATATTAATTACATAAAATGATAGAACATTTGAAATACTTTCCATTTGTTTTATCGTTTGTTATTTGCATAGCTGCTGCTGGTGCTAATTATCCTCGGCCAGGTTTAATGCCTCGTGATCCAGCATTGGCTCTTCATCCAGCTGAGCTTCTTGGAAGACCATATGCGGATATGGCAGTGCATCATGAACAGTTGCAACGTCATTTGATGATGGAACGCGATCGTTTTCCTCCACATGCATCGCTTGTGGCTCATCATGAGGAATATCTGAGGTTCGTCTTTTCAAATAAATAACAATATATTCCTTCGTATGCTTTAATAAACGAATTAAATATATATTGGATTAACGAAGGATGTTTTTTAGACAACAGCGTGAGCGCGAGCTTAAAGTGCGTGCATTGGAAGAAGCTGCACGTGGATCTCGTCCTTAAATATAATTGTATTTATATCATAATGATTATCCTTTATAAATAGGGATGCAATTAATTGCACAAAACAAATATGGTACAATATATTGTGCCAGTATGGTGCAAGAACAAATGGCAACATTTGTTCATGATCGTTGATCTTGTATTTAAGATCATAAATTATTTTTACGATCTTTTAGTGACATATTGAGACTTAAAGTGTTACGTAATGTAACTTGTTAGTGTAAATAATGTAGTGAAAAATTCATCGAGAGTACTAGATTTTATTCTAGTATCGTAGAAATGAAGATTATATATAATAGTGCTTTAATGTGTATATTTCTTTTTTTATATATCTTTTTTTTCTTTCTTATAGGTATTGGAATTAATAAGTTTGATAGAAATCATTAATTGTTATTCAATTTTATCTTGATGGTGCAAATGCCAAAATGTTGAGCCAGGTAACTTTACTGATCTGGATTCGTGGATACTATGCATAAAGTACTTTCTTCTAGTTTTTTCTCTCTTTTTTCTTTTTAATCGTTTCACTAAACTTTATACATTATTGAGCCTTTACGAGTAAAGTATTATATAAAATATTAGAATAAAATTTACATTTCTATTATCGTGCCCGTTCTTGTTTATAATCACAGGGGCAATTTAGACTTCCAATATTTATCGTGTATATGGAATAATTTAAGTTGAATATTACATAATTTCTGTCACAGATATTTGTATATTTTCTATAAGTACTGCTTAAGATTAATGAGAGACTATATGGGCCTTTGGTAACAGTAGCGCGAACGCCTGGTATGTAGTGAACATTAAAACAAAGTGACCAAAGTTAAACGTTTGTAGGAAATTGTTGAGCGTAAACGCATAATGTTTAATTAATCATGATTTGCATTGTACATTAAATAACAAATCGTACAGTAAATGAAAATATTAACATCGGAAATTTTGAAGGATTCTCTATGATTTTTTGAAATATCTTCTCTATTCTAATAAACATTTGAATATGTAAATTATGCTATAATTGAATCAATGTAACTTAGTTATTTAACAAAGTAAATATTTCATACAAACGTGCAATTGAATTATATATTTTTCTCCTTTGATATATTATTAATTTGTAATATAAATATATTATTTTCGACTTAAAGAGCATAGATCGCGTTTTTCTCTTTATTGCTTATTTAGAAAAAAAAATATGTATAATTTACATTAATAATTTTTTGTGCAGTGGTTTTATTTATTACATTGTTAAGAACGTTTTTTATTTTATATGATTAATGCATTTACAAATATATAATAATATTCATGAAACGATTGTTATAGTATATAATATTTTATATAATGATAAGAAATTTTTTTATTTTTCAGCAATAGATTTTTTATGATTTAAAAAAGTATATACGTTCATATATGTTAAGTCATGTTATCAAATTATACCAATATTGAAGATTAATGAAACTTCAATAATTAAAATTTTCGTTTGCAACAGTACAATTAATATTTGCAAAATCCGTATTTAAAATGAAAGATAAAAGAAAAAGAAAAAAAAGAGAAAAATTTTATCTTCACCAAGGACTTTTTTTACAGGCACAAAAATTGAAACATGAAGTTGTTAGTAACTATCCGCCACCGTCTGGAAGCCGTATGAAAGTGTCCTAATTAGTTTTACAGATGGAATTTGTTTTCCTCGCCCTACTACCGCTCAACGACTTGTTTTTATTGAGTGTAATGTGAAACTCAGCTTCTGACCATATTACGTGGGAGTCTTGGCGCCCGCAAGTACTCGTGTATATTCCTAAGAGTTAAATATACATATTTCGTTGTTCAGATCGTTCATAGTACATACAAAAAATAAGACGATCAACTAATAGATGATTTCAAATAAATCTACACAATTAATCTTGATAACTTTTAATTATATATTTTCATCACGTATTTACTTATTTGATAATAAATTTATATTTTAAAAATTATTTTATGTATACATAAATTTATATATATATATATATAGAGTAAAGTTATATTTTTATTATTGGCCCTATTTGCCAAAAATTCGGCTTTCAAATATTCATGTTCTCTCATGTTATACGATCCTGCGGCCCTGATCCCATGCACGTGTACTTCACATATGTTCCGTTGCAGCGAGGGTCGGGGTGGGGATTGGCGGTAACGCATGAGAGGGGACTTCCATAAACTGGAGGAACTGAAGGAAATTGGAGTAACACTCATTCATAAAGACGTTCTTGCCGCGACTGGATAAGAGTTTAAAAAACGTTCTAATATCATTTCGAAATAAGTATTGAAAACAATGACTACGCGTAAAAAAGAAGAATCAAATAAACAGAGATATCAAGCTAACGCACGTGAAAGAGATAGAACTCACAGGTAAATGTAAGGCTTTAATTAAATATTTTTTCATAATAATAAGTATATAAAACATGGCAATAAATCATTAAAAAATGCTCTGTATATATGTATATATATTTATATACACATATATATATATATATATATATATATAAGTTTAGATTTATTATTAATATATAGTATATATTATTTCATAATGGTATCAGTAACATTACCGATAAAAAACAATCGGTAACGTTTCTTTCAGTGTACAGTATTTTTCAATGATTTTGTGTTAGTATGTGTTCTAGAAAGGTTTTCTCTCTCCTCTGCCTTCTTTGGGACAATTTCAAACTAAAGACTAATTATGTCTTTCAAGGAAAGCTCATGGAGAAGGAAAAAAGATATTCTTTTCTAGCACTATTTATTTGGAATAAAATCATTGAAAAACATTGTCAATAAATACAGGTTCACGATTCAAGAAAAGCAATCTTCACTGTGCAGCGTGAACACAGCTTTCAGCGCATTGAGAACATTGATTCCAACGGAGCCAGCAGATAGAAAATTATCCAAAATAGAGACTCTCAGATTAGCGAGTAGTTACATCAGTCACTTGGGCGCAGTTCTTGTTGTTGGTGCTATGGATCAACCTTGTTTACAACTAGAAGAAAGTGGTCGAGTATACTCAACAAGTGATTGGAGTGATATGCAAGCTAGACCACAAGTTTGCACTTTCTGCCTTGCTATGCATAAAAAATATGTAAGCCAGCAATACTTTTTTCAATATTTTCAATCTTTCAAACGTTTATTATATTAGAAAAGATCCTAATGGCTTCATTTATTTTCAGAATACAAATGGTAATTCAGAAATTCTTTCTGATTATCAAAGTCATAATATGACACCATATATCTTTGTTCCAGGGAATTCTACAAAGTGTATTGATTAAAATTATATATAGATATATATATTAAAGAATATATTTCTTGTAAATTTTGTGTAAATATATATTTTTTTAATAAATTTCTTGCATACAATAGTGATTCTATTACAAGAATCTATAATGGACTGGTATGCATGCTGTATTCATATAATTAATAATTTATGTGATCAAATGTTCAAAAATTTCATACATTTTTATAAGAAGAGAAATAGAAAAAAATATATATCAAATAAATATGACTATTTTGTTGAAGAAAATATAATCTGTTTTAGTAAATGATTTTGATTTATTTATTTATTGTCGGTTTTTTGAAGGGATTTATATGTATTATATGATCTAACATGTTAATATTTATGTATATGTAAGAAATATGTTATAAAACAAAGACTCGTTGCTATTGAAACGGATCATTTGTTTTTCGATAAACATTTAAGCTTCGGCGTCTGATACAACTATGATCAAAACAAAATTAAGAAGAAACATTCTGATCACATTAATAAAAATATTATTCATTTAATATATTTCATTTTGTTATAAACAATTTTTTAATTTAAAAATCGTATAATCTAAGAATTTTTTATTAATTTTGTAGGCAAAATAAGAACAATTTACGATTAAAAGAAGTACAATCATTGTTAACGTAGTAAGGCGGCGAATGTTTCAGTCTTCGAAGTCCAACAATGCAGTGAGGAGGCATATTTTAGTTTTTTCCTCCGTTCTCGTTTCTCGTTTCAATTTCAGTGTTTTTATTCGCTTGTTGATTAGAAAGTATTTGATCTGTAATCATGTTGATATTCGAAGAAAACCACTCTGGAGCGTTTAGGACAAATTAGGTAAGAATTCGATGAAATATTTATTATGATTTACTAGCACATAATGTTCAGAAGTAACCGACTACCGTTGTTATGGCGGAATAGTACCAAATAAACATCTAGATTTTTCTTTTCTATTTAACGCGATTTGTAAGAACAAATGCATCAAATCGTACTTGTTTTTCTTGTAAAAAGTAAACAAATTTTTTATTATCATAAATCGAAGTATTTTAACGTGGAATAATTTTTGACAAGTTTTCTAACCACTCGATTTATAAGTAAGTTATTTTTCTCGGTCTTACTCATTCATGGTTATATTATAAATAAATATACCTAAAATATTACTATATACGATATAAACATAATTATACTATGTATTCTTTTCTTTAATAAGATTGTAAACATATACATATGAGACATCTGAAGGCTATCAATGTAGTAAATTTGTTATAGATATTTATTAAGCATTCGTATAATAATATGTACGTAAATCAGAAATTGACTAGTAAATCTATAATTCGCTTATTGGATAGAAAGCATCGGAAATACAAGTTCTTGGTACTTCTGGCTTACTTTCAATAACACTGATAATATTTGAGTGTTCAGTCGTATGAATCAAGGTATAAAAGACAAAGAGAGGAGGGAAAAGGAAAAGCAAGAAATTCATGTAGAAATAACACTAGAAACGTTAGACATAGAACTAGTCAAAAAAATTGAAATAGAGACGATTTGGCGCGCTTCGCGGCAAGTACGGCTGCCATCTTGTAAAAGTGTCTCTGTAGTGTTTGGAAGTTCAGCGAGAAGGAACAGCAGCTTCGCCGGAGGCTGGAAGTCCTTTCAAAGCGGTCGCAACGCTCCTTGGCAGTCCCTGGGCACCCAGGTGACCCTCGAGCGAGGCCAGGGTACTCAAAAGCTGCTACGACGAAAATTAGCAAAGCCAGCGGACTCACTTTACACGCCCGACTCTCGCGAAGATGGTGAGTGACTTTAAAACGAAGACATTCTTACAACATCCCTTAAAGAATTGTACCACCTTTTGCGCTTCTCCGCACTTCTCCGATTTTTTCCTTTCGGTTTCGAAATAGAAGAGGACATGCGTCTCGGTGAAGCCTTCCTTTAATTTAGGCATCACCTCCCCCTCTTTTTTACGCGCCTTTTAATTACCACCCCCGTACAGGTGGCAATTCGTCCTACGTTCCGTACGGACCGACGTCTTCTCTTGCTTGTCAATATTTTTAGGCAGCTCTCTCGCCGACACCTCGCGTTCAATTGACGGCTGGCTTTGGCCGTGAATATCGTCTACGAACTCGCCTCATCGTCAACGATAACGCGACGCAACGACGGCCTGACAGCGACGCATAACCTGCCTCTCGACGACAGAAAGGGACCCTTCAAAGTCGTACCGGATTATATGCGTCTTTTGTTTTTCTTTCCTAGTTCGCACTTCGTCACCGTCACGATCCAAGCGGAGTCGTTAAAGCGGCTGCTTGAGACGGTCGGGTCACATGCACGTGTCTGAAGGTAGTCGTAAACTGCTGAATACCCGTCCGACAGAATTATCGTGATTTTTCCAAATATTTTTTCCAACTTTCTTTTTCACCTTCCTTTGTGTCAAAATGTATTGTCAAGTTTCGTGCCTATATGATACTCTTTTTTTTTTTTCAAATGGATTAATATATTTTGATCGTTTATCGGCTTTTTATTTCTTTCTTTTTCATTTTTTTATATTTTATATATAATTTCATTTATTGTATCATTGAATAGTCGTGTATTAGATTTAGTCTCGTATATTTTTCAATTCGAAGCATTATTATTTCTGTTTGCGATGTTATTTTCTTATACAATTTCTATTAATTGACAATACTTTTTCAATATAATTTTGTAAATAAAATAATGTTTCTATATCCTTGTTCCATTGTTTAGAGTTCGGCATCAACGGGCGGTACAGAGGAGTCCAGCCCATCTTCTAGCCCTGCTTCAGCCACAAGTCTGACCATGGCAGCTCCAAAGTATGGTACATTGGTACCTAATCGTATATTTGTTGGGGGAATCTCAGCAAGTACAAGTGAGGCAGAACTTGCAGAACTTTTTTCTCAATATGGTACTGTGAAAGCTACGAAAATAATTGCTGATCGTGCTGGAGTTTCAAAAGGCTATGGTTTTGTCACATTTGAAACTGAAGAAGAAGCTAAACGGCTTCAACAAGAGGTTTGTAATACCATTATTTATATTGATTTGTATTTTAAAATAACTTTTGTACGTAAATGTTTATCGATATTTATTAAAAATTTAGATTACAAAGATAAATTTGTGTTAATTACAGCCTGAATGTATTGTCCTAAGAGAGAGAAAACTTAATATAGCTCCTGCAATCAAGAAACAGCCCTTCAACAGATCATTCGATGGTGGTTCTGGTTCACCACCCTCTGTGCCTAGTAGTACTTATTATTATGCGAATGGTTAGTTTATTTATTAATGAAAGTTATAAAAATGTACTTATATTACAAATATCTAATTTTAACATTTTGATGATATATTTACATACATTTACATAGTATACATTTTAAGGTTTTATAAATGTGTTATGCCAATATTGATATGTAATAAAATATTAAAATCTTTTAATTTTATTTAAAAAAAACATATTTATACAGTGTATCAGTGAAAGTATGAGTATTTTGAAAATAAATTGTCTGCACAGGTATGGGTCTTACATACCAGAATGGTATGACATTCTACAATGCAGCGGCACCTGCACCAGGAACTCCTATAGCACCACCAGCAGATCCTGCGACAATTTATCAAGCTACAGGTGTTTTTGGTAAATATTTTTGAGTAAACTTATAAGTTAATATTATATAACTACAATCTTAACCAAATTTTATACAAATTTATATATTACTGATATACACGACAGTAGATATTGTTCAGTATTTCATAATTATTTCTGATTACAGGTCCTCAAGCTACTACTGGTCATCAAACTTTTGCTCCAGTTATGTATCCATGTCCAGCACCATCTTTATACATGCCACAACAGTACCAGTATCCACCCATGCCGGTAAGTAAATTATGATAGACAGTTCTTTAATTCTTTTTTTCGTAATATTAGAATTGGATCCTCCATACATCCTTGCATATTCTCAAAAGACTGTGGGTTCATGTAGCAACCATTATATTAAACGGTATATCGGTTACGGTTTGACAGACAAACGGTTTGATGGGGGAAGCCATACCACCGGCGTTTCTACCCAACCCTCAACAAATGCCTACTTACGTTCTTCTCGACGCTATACAGTATTGAGGTCTAAAGGTACATGGTCTAATGCTAAGTGAATAGCATGCAACATGTTATTTTTGTGCATTCTTTTTATTGTGCCTTCCGCATGGCCTATTGTTGCATGCCCACTTAGAGTTATCACATCATGTTTTAATACTACACCAACAATGTCATACCACTTACGTCAGTATTTATATGCAATTAATCTAATTTTTTATCCTAAAAATATCTATTTGAACAGAAAGATCCTTTCTTCTTCCTATTTTGGAGAGAACTAATATTAATATTTTTATTTAATTATAGAATTAAATATTTCAGTAAAAAGGAAAAAAATTAAGACCAAAAGAATATTTGTATTCATCATTAAAAATGTTCATAATTATTGGACTACCTAAGTACATGTAAATATAATAATAACATATGATATATACTATGCACTATAATGTTTAATTATATGATAATTGATAAATTATTTTCATTATACTGTTTGTTTTCCATTATCATATTTCATTAGATGATCTTATTTATAGAAAAAGTAATTAATTAATAAAAAAATACAGGAGTATAACAAATGTACATATGTACATTTAGTAAATAAAATATATTTTTTGAGTGATGTTCATATAAAACAAGTCAAAAAATATGTAAATATTTTACTACTTGCTTTGTTGTACTTATAACTACTTTATTTGGTAAGAATTTTATTCATGAAAGAATATAACAATAAAATATAGTCACATATTTACTAAAGTGTAAATTCATGACATTGCATACTTCAAGGTAGATTAATAATGTATCATGAACTTCAAGAAAATACTGTATATGTTTATTTCCAATAGTTCAAGTTAGTATATCAAATACTTGAGTTATAGTTCTTGAAATTCTAATAAGTATATATTTTAAATACATATATACATATAATATTTTTAACAATAGTGAACATTCGTAACTATTAAATGTGTTTATGGCTTATACTTATTATTTTTTTCATCTGGTACACATTCATTTATGTACTTACTTTCCTTATTCTACTTTCATATAGCTTCTTAATTCACCTAGCAATGATGTACAAAGTGATATGCAGATTTAAGAAGATCTTCTAAAAGCTGTAAATTTTATGCAATATCTCATTATATTATATATTTGCTTCATATAAGAAATTTGTTTTATTATCTTTTTTGTAAGTTGTAATCTTTAGAAAACAAACAACTAAGCCTAAGATATTTTGTTTGTTTAGTACGAACCATATTACGCAGGAGCAGCTGCTGCTGGAGCTTCACCATATCTATTTACTACCAGCAGTTCGCAGAGCAACACAAGTAGTGGTGGCAATAATAACAACAGTGGCAATAATGGTACAGGAGCAAATAGTCCAGCAACGGGTCCACCGCCAACGCTCCCGTCTCTTCATCCACCACCTCCTGCACACTTTTATGCTCCTGCTGCACCACCACCACATCATCATCCACCAGTGCCCACAGGACCGCCTCCGCCACAAATGGATCATCTTTATTACTCTTTTGCAGCTGGGCCACCTCCACCACCTCCTGCTCATGCACCTATTGGATTGTCTGATCATCAACTACTTGTTTACTCCCCTGATACTTCGTGTCAACAAACTACTACATCAGACAATCAAACTGCTCCGCAAGAGGTAAGTCAACATTTCAATTGCATGTATGTATCCCTGATTAAGTATTTTCATATAGATTTTTAGAAATTCTCTTATTTAATAGATAAGATTTTACTCATTGAATCACGTTAATGATCTTTCTATGGAATTTCATCGAGAAATATCGAAATACGAGAAATTTTCTATCATTTAATTAGTAATCTTCTACCACAAGAGTGTTTAGATCATAAAATATTCATTCTAAATAGTATTCCTACTATTTGTTAACATAAATCATAGGATTCACGTTCGACATCAAGCCACTCGGAGCAACCACATGGTGAATCACAAGCTGCTTCAGGATCAGCTACGCCTCTGGTATCCCTAATGCCTCTAAAATTTCCTATGTCCAGTCGTTACACCAATTACCATCCAATCGCGATACATACTACTAATTTACATAACTCACAAACATGTTTAAATGAAGTAGATGATTGCAGTGCAAATCAAATGCATTGTAGAGCTATAGTTTATCATCCTGTTTACATTCCTCATACACATCCACCACAATTTCACAATACTTCTGGTGGTGCCAGTCTTTTACCAACACCTCCATCAATTTCACAATTTGAGTCAAGTACTAAAACACATCTCAATTCCAGAGATTATACCAAATCAAGTATAACAATAACTCAAAGCAATTATGTTAAATCTCAAAATCATATAGCGGTAATCAATCCAAACACTTTTAGTAAACCTCAAAGTGTAGGAAATTCATTGCCACATAAGTATACTAATGTAGATGGAACTCATAAGTATGCAACCATTGCTATGACATCTTCTCGATTACCAGTTCAATATAGCAAACGAACTGCTGTTTCCAATGTGGGCTCTCCGGCTTGTTTTTTGACACAAAAATCTGGAAATTACACTTCGAGTCAAAATTTAAGCAAGCCTGGTAATTTTGGATCCAATATTAATTTTAATAATCAAACATACAATCCATCTAATAATAGTTCACAGAAGATTGGAAATATGAATATAAATCAAAACTTCGACTACGCGAATGGACGTAAAAATACGAACTATAATACAGATCAATATTTTGACAACACGATCGGATATAAATCAACGAACTATACCTCAGGTAGGAGGAATGCATCGAATAATTATAGAACCACAGGTTCTGTATCTGCTAATCAATTTGACAATTTGAATAGTAGCAGTCAAAGCAATGAATCTTCTACTATGAGTCAAATAGATAGTACCACCTCTTCACAGGGTTTGCAAACAACAGATTCAACAAGTTCAGATAAGCCGGCGAGTCCACCGCCAGCACCATACTCCCCCATGACTCGACCCCTTCCAACTTTATCACCACCCACCCCTCAGGTCCCGTATTATCCACCGGCTCAAAACCGTTATCAACCCTCCCTGCCATCTCAGCACCAGCAGCAACAACAGCAGCAACAATCTGGCCAACGTCGGTATACAGTAGCTCCAACATTGTCTGCAAATAGGAAGACAACTGAAAAATATTCGAGTGCTAATTCGCAAACTATGTTGCGGCAAAGCAAATATAAGGTGAATAGTATAATGCAATCAAGTGGTAAAGTATCCGAAGATAGCTTGGGAGGTGCAGGTGATGCTCCTCCTGCTGTTGGTAGAATGCCTATTACACCACCAGGTACACCCCAAACGCATCCAGCTCATTCTACAGGGGATCAGAATCAGTTGAACGATACATGCCATCAGATACAAGCTCTGACCCTCTAAGAACTTTCTTTCACATCTATGTTTGCTTTCTTATTCATTTGAAATCATATGATCTGAATGTCGGCCAAAAAAATTTGCATGATACTGCATGAGTATGCATTGTTATACAATTTCTCTTGTGATCTCAGTCCTAAATCCAAAAAGTAGACATTCAAACTGTAAATTAAATTCTTCATATATAAAATAAAAACTTTATTAAATTATTAAGCGAGCGAGCGCGTGTGGATATGTGTGCATACATATTAATAAAACAAAACAATATAATACAACAAATATACATACATACATAGATACATAGATACATATATATATATATATATATATATACGTACATACATACATACGCATATAAAAGCATTCAACACATAGATACACAGATGAAAACACAAAATTATTATTAGTATGAGACACATATACACGATATATAATATGTAAATATATACATAAATGTATTTATATGCATGCATACATGCATGTACATCTATGTATATATAACATTTAATATAATATATATATATATATATATATATTGAAGATGACAGATATAATTAGCGTTAAACTCAAAGTCAGTTATAAATTATCTTTTAAAAGAGTCAAATATTAATGATATAAACATTATATCTTAATAGATACTGATATAATTCATCATTTACATCCATATTATGCAGTATTTGACGTTATGCGTGATAGGCTCGACAAACATGAATCTCACGAGCATGGCTAGAGTAGTTAGATGGATAAGCAAAAAAAGATAGAAACAAATAATTGTTATCGTACAAAGATGAGCGATTTGTCATGTGTTCAAAAAGAAAAAACAGAGGGGTAATAGGGAGGCAAATAGAATTCATTTCACAACGGTTGCTCAAGGCACTGCCACATCTGTGTTTCTTTTTCTACCTGAAGTGGTATCGTACTTATAGTTTAATTAGAGTGACCGTGAATGTTCTCACGCCTTTTAAAATAGAGCGGACACAAATTCGTTAATTTTTTTTTCGGTAAATTTCCGCGCAAACATCGTATATTTAGCAGTTAAAAAATATTAAAGTGAAATGCCCTGTGCCCAACGAATAAGATAAAATACTAAAAAAAATAATGAATTAAAAAAATGTGTCGGCTGTGAGCTTCCAAGCAAATAACAATAATTAAATTATTATAATATAAAAAGTTAAATAATATTCTACCTAATTGTTATGAACGTAAATTTCTTTTATCTATAATGAGAAATTTGTTATCTCATATCTCGCATATTATAGCTATTATTATCTATTTAAAAACGTGAACAGGAAATGTTACACCGAAGGTTCGTACGCTGTGATGATATAGAGATATCGCGGCACGTAGAGGAAAAGTTAAAAGACATCAGACTGTATTTAGATGACACATCAAGGCCTAGAGTATGTAGAACTTGTGAGTCGTTACAAAGAAATTAATTTATTAAAAAGCAAGAGTGCCTTCTATTTGTTTTCGTAATTGTATTGTTGAACATTTGTTGCGTTACGTTCCAAGAGCCTCTAATGTTGTTATAAGAAAAAAAAGATGTTTGAAGATTGTTGTTCCTCTATTTATTTATTGATTTATGGGCTGTAAAGTCCAACAACGCTCAGCGAATTTGGAAGTGCGAAAGTATGCTGTTAGGTTGGTATTAGAGAACATTAAAAAAATGAAAAAGAAACAAGAAAAACATACTAAAATGCAACAGCCAAATTGTAGGACCCCTGATGGTCGTACGAATGATTCTAGAAAAAGAGCAGCACATTTCGGCACCTATTTCTATGTATAATACACAGAAGATATCCCAGCAATATACATATGCATATATATATATATACAAAAAAAATATTATAACATACCGAAGGTATTTAAAATAAGTGCGACAAATGCGTATCTTAAGTGTGCGTGTGCGCGAATTTGGACAGGTGGCTGTGACTACTGTGTGCAAGTACAGATTTGTATGTAAGCATTCGTGTGCTAGTGTGTCGGTTCACACACACGCATATTTCATAAATATATATATATATATATACATACATATTAAATATATATACATTATATATATATATATCTCTATGAAAATGGTATGTAAAGTGCAATTCTATGTTGAGTTTGGTACTGATAAGAAATAACGAAAATTATAATTTGATTATTGTTTAGGAGGATCTATGTACTAAAATTTGACGTAGAATAGTACTGATGTGAAATAAAGGATAATATATACTTCGTAAAGTATATAATAAATAAAAAGAATCTAAGCTGTATGCTAGTACAATATGTAGTAAATTACAAGAGTATAAAGGTATTATATGAAACATGTGAAGTATGCATTTAGAGCTGTGGAATGCTACATATTATATGCGTGTTTAAGTTAGAGACAAGTTATTTCAAAATTGCCATGTGTTTGCATGTATATATATTTTTTGTTTCTTTTTTATTGTAAACTTACAATATTCGAAAATATTAAGTGGCCTATTACAGCAAACAATTATTTACATGAATTTTTTGTATAGCAATTTTTCCAAAGCTTAAGTTTATATTATTCGTATTTGATAAGTTAAATTTTCCAATTAGTTTTAAAACATTTGATAATCGCTTTAATTAAAAAATGATTTCAAAAATTAATCGAATGTTTTGAAATTTACTGAATAAATGTTCAAGTTTTTCCAATATACATACAATATTTTCAACTTACATTTCGGTGTTACATCGTTAATGGTGCATTCCATAACTCATAAAAGTATACTCTGTGAGAAAGAAATTTATGTATTAATATAACATAAATTATACACAAAATGACATATAGGTTGTATCAAAAAATTCTGTAAGATTTAAGGACTCTATTATAATAATAATAATAATAATAATAATAATAATAATAATAATAATAATAATAATAATAATAATAATAATAATAATAATAATATTAATAATATTAATAATATTAATAATAATATTAATAATAATATTAATAATAATAATAATAATAATAATTATAATAAATATAATAATAAAATAATAATTATAATAATAATAATAATAATAATAATAATAATAATAATAATAATAATAATAATAATAATAAATATTAATAATTATAATAAAATATATTACATATAAGAAATGCATATATTTAAAACAAAATATTAGTATATATTAATAAAGTCATCTGTGCATGAATACATAGCTGGAGAAAACTAGTAAGGACAAATAGACTCAAGTAATTGTAAATTTCTCCTGCAAATAAAGAATAATATAATCTCATCGAAAACGTAAAATATACAATGCTCTAATATAAATGGTATTTTTTTAACCGGTCTTTCTTCCCACGTTTATTTAATAATATATAACTAATGCATATAAGTTTTTATAATATATAGAATTTTCTTTTTTTTCCAAATATTTAAACTACTATATTTTAAAAAAGGTAAATTGAGTAGACTATGCATTTTTATAAATAAAATGTATTTCACTTTTTCTTTTACAATATGAAATATATGAAAATCATAAAATAATTAAATCAAACATTTGATTATTATTTCATATAAAAAATTCGAAGTAATAAAAAGCTAGTAATAACTTACATATAGATCACAATGTTTAGTATATTTATGAATATCTTTTCTCTAATAATGGAACTTTTTATAAATGGCACGACCTCTTATTTTAATGTCGAAACAAGTGCCCCATAAAAGAAGCTTTCTATAAATAGTTGATAGATAATATTCCTTTAATATTATTTATTACATATTTTTTTTCAATAGTACGTTTGTTACTTGCTATTACAATAGTTATATGTAAAGTTTTAAAATCGGCAGTATGATAAGAATATTTTTATCAATATAATCTTAATATTCGTAAATAATACAAATTTATTACGTTATATATTGTTTCAGTCACAAAACGTAAAGTCACTTACGTTTGCTACTATCAACGTGACTGTTTGTATGTGTATGTGGTATGTGTATATATATATACACATATATATATGTTTTGTTATGGAATAAGTAAGTTCTAAATTTAATTCTGGTTTCTTTAAACAATAGATAGAAATATTACTTAAAAATGTTTGAAGTATTAATCAAACATATGATATATGAATATGAAAATCTAATCATCAAATAAAATTTCAGTAAAATTTATAATTCTGTAGTCATATGAGATGTTAATGCTTGTACGCGGCTTGCATTACAACTTTTACATAACACATGATCATCTAAAGGATAACAGCCACGACCTTCTGAATCAGAAGATAATACTAAACCACAATCTTCACATTTGTAACATTGAATATGAAAACTACGATCCAGAGCAACAACGCGTACCGTTTCATCTTGGCCAGGTTCCGGCATGATGGGTAATTTACACACACAACAACGAGGTGCAAATTTTCTGTAAAAATTTTAATATCTTTAGCAACATTGTAACAAAATAAAAAGAAAAAATTTATTTATACTTATAATTAACTTACTTGTGGAAACATTGAATACAATGTATCTGATTTGTAGCATCTACTGTAAAAGGTATACCATCCAAACTTTGTCCACAAACTACACATGTGAAGCAAGATGGATGATAAGGTTTCCCAGTAGCTCTTAATATTCTATCAAGTATTGGCCTAGTACATACGCAACATTTTTCCAAAGTGTTTAAGTAATCTTCTTCGCAATACGGTTTACCTTCCAATGAATAGAAAGGTTTACCCTGTAGGTTGACTTTACAGACATAACAACAAAAACAATTTATGTGAAAGACTTTATCCATTGCAGAACAACCTGTACCCTCTCCTTCGACTTTACATCCACACTGTGCACAAATACCATATATATCACTTTCTTCGCTATTATCTGACATTCCTTGAACCAACAAATCAGTTAAAACATCAACCTATAAACATACATTAATTGTTCACTTAAAAGCAATGTCAAGTATATGTAATTGTGTAAAAAACCCTATTAGTTTCTAAACTTACCTCTTTCACAGGAGACACTTTTCCTTGTGGCTGAGTTGAAGTAGCAGATCCATATCCAGAATACATTGAATAATTACAAGATAGTTGAGATGGCGGTCTAGGATTAATAGGTTCGTATATAGACTCATATGTTGAGCTAGATTGAGAACTTGGACCATAAATGTCATTTGGATAATTTCCAGCAGGAAAATCAGTTTGATAAGTTGCACGTCTCAATTCGCTATAACTGGAAGAGACAGGACTAGGTGGTGGTGGCAATTCTTCAGGGGGTGGAGGGAATGAATTTCCTGGAATGCAAGCAACATATTCTGAAGGCTCAGGAGGTGGCGGTAAATCATCTGAAAAAACACATTATTTTACAATTGCATACTTTTCATTAAAAACTAAATACATATTATTAATTTTACCACTGGTATGAGTAGACGGAAGATTACTGTAAGTATTCTCTGATTTTGGGTTCCATTGTATATTACTGTAAATGATATCTTTCTCTGTTTTTTTTGGTGCAGGAACAGAAATAGGTGCTGGAGATTCAACATTACTATATACCGCACTATTTGTAGCTCTATCATTACGATCTTCCACTGGCACTTGAGGAGCTGGTAAATTTCCAACATTTGAATAATAATTTTTCTCATCATATCCATATTTAGGTTCAAACTTTTCCTTTGTTTGATGTACATAGAAATTTTCATTGTTTTGATACAATTTCACAGTCTCTTTTCCATTAGTCAATGTAGGTATGTTAAAATCATTCTTTTCCATATTCATTGATACATATGGAGAAGGTGAATTCATGTATAAGTTTGTAGATTTTTCATTTGTTCCAGCATTATTGAGTACAGTGCTATATGATGGCGTCGGTGCTGCCTTTATTGAATAACTTTGTGGTATCTATCAAAAAGCATTAAGGGCAATTTGTAAGAAAATAATATTGATTATAAATATGTAAATGTAGCATCATAGATTATGACATTTTACCATTGGTTGTCCCAAGTCAAGACGGCGTATAAATAATCATATATTAATATCATATCATTTCCTATGATAAAAAAAATATTATACTGACCTGAGGTTGACATTTTTTTGGTTTTGGTGGTACAGCAGGGCCAACTTTCTTTCCAGATTTAACCATTTTGATTGTATTATCGCCATGATTGATTTGCAAGTTTGCAATATGTTGCTCTAAATTATTAACATTAGACATTTTTCTGTAATAGTAGAATAAAATAGACAAAGATTATAAATATATATTGCGAAAAGAAATATGCTGGTGAAAAAAGAAAATCTCTTAATATGATATATTCAAATTAATAATTTTTATAATACATATATATATATATATATATATATATATATATATATATATATACGCGGAATACACAAAAATTTAATATTTCTATAAGACTGTTTGGCTAGTAAAAATGTATTCAAATAATTAGGAAAATATTATACTTATTAGTATAATTAATAACTGTCTCTAGCATAGTTTTTACATTATTACAAAAAAGCAGTTGACCTTTTAAATATGAGATCAAATTTTTAGAGGTACTCGATTTGAAAAGCGTAATATTTCGATTCGTATGGTATTGAATTTGTTATCAGAGAAAATTATCTTTAATACTACTTTAGATTTATCTGCTAAAAGTATATTCCAAGTGGGATCATACCACTATGGAGCTTGTACCACTGAAGAAAAATGTCAACTTACCCGGTGAGTCAAAAATGTATATTTAAAAAAGAATTTAGACCAATGTTAACACTAAGTTGGAAAATATTCTATCGTTTGTAAAATTCGTCGTTGCACTATGATCACTTATATCGAACGGCTGATTCACACTTCCTTATCATGTAACCTTAGAAATTCCTTTCCAATGATTCTTATATTACCCAAAATTCAAAACTCGTGTGGCTCTGCTTGTACCACACCCAAGGCCGATTGTGTTGTTAGCCGCCTGTGTACTAGAGATATTTGGCCGCCTCTTTTAATGCGGATCGGATCGCAAGTAGCTTCATTTTAAACTTCCAATCTTATTTTTTTTACGTTTTATGTACTTTTATTGTTTTAATTTTTTTTTTGTGGGTCTATTGACATATTTCTACGAGAGTTCCATATAATTGACAAGATTAAATGAAATTTCATACAAATATTTGATATATTTATTTTAATTTTATTTGTTAAAATATCCCCGTCCTAGGGATTTGACCATTTGCGTGCATGCATGCACGCACTGCACACCCCTGTATACATCGTTAAAAAGTTCTCTCGTGGATATCGAGAAAGAACTTCATTAAAAGAACATTAGACTCATCGAGAAATTGACTGTTACTTAAAATTAGAGATACCTGATAAATTTCGATAGGTCAAAAATATTCGACTCATTTATTTTTTCTTTTATCTCCATGGGACATAGATTTTCTTTTATATTCTTTTGTATCGCGGATATGAGGAACGTACAAGGATCAATATCTCAAACAATATTGTGGAACTAGAAACGTTGATTGAATGTGGGATAAAGAAAGATTACGTATATAGTTTTGATATGCGATAGGGAAAAAAATCGAATGGAAAAAAAACCAAGACGTTGATTTTCTTTCGAGTACTACAGACTTTCGTGACTTATGAAAGATATCAAAAATAATTTATAACAAAGATAGATAACTTCAACGTCGCAGGTCATATTTTCTTCACAATCAATCAATTTGTTTCCATATTATTTATGTAAATTCACTAGCTACCTCATCAATCGAGTACATAGTTATAAATAGACAGAAACAAAAGCTATGCAGGCATGGCAACGTCAAATGAAGGAAAATTTTTCTCTAATTTTACCAGAACAAGCAAATTAGGATCGAGGAATGCATATGATCTATTAGTTGCCACCGCTTGCTCATCGCTGATCTACAATGATCTCTGATCTACTGAAATTCATTGTTTAATAAAATCTGATTCAATAAAACTAGAACGTTCATTTACATTGTTTATTTCTGCAGTTTGTTCTTTTTCTTCAAACAATCGGAAAAATTATATCTGAATAATTTTTTTTTTTGTTTTTTTTTTTTTTTTTTTTTTTTTCGAAAATTGTATTAACTTGATTAAACATACACAGGCCTGCGAATTGAATAATTGATATATAAATTACTTTCTGACAGTACAATGTACCGGCAAGTTGGTAATATAAGACACGTATTGATAATAAAACATCAATAAAACATTTTGTAATAAGTAAAAACAATACCTATCGAGGGTAATATAATATATACGGAAATATTAGTTTTATAGAAAAAAATAAGCATTATTATTTTTTTGTTTTTCATTTTGACTAAATAATTGTAAAAGTGGAAATTTATAATGGATTACGATGTCAGGCAATCAAATTATTACAATATTAATAAATTGGATCTTGTTTTGAACTCTACCATACTAAGCAAAATGTATTTATGATTGGAAATTGTTAAACAGTGTTCTACTATTACCGACAATTGTCTACTCAAATGATAAAACAGCATTTTACTACAATTGTATTTTTTACTCGGTAAGTTAAATTAATGGTCTATTACAAAATATACTTTAGCCTTGCTATGGCCTCTTGAACGAAAGGCAGAAAGAATTTGATTAATGAGACAGTGAGAGAGAGAGAGGGGGAGAGAGTATGACGCAAAATAACAGTAATGTCACTTTGGTACGATGAAATGCAACAACGTAGTTATTTTAAGCTACAAGTCGAATGCATTACAATTAAGTTATCTATTTTTTTTTAACTTTACATTTATATTAGAATATTACAGTATTCATTGTTTTCACCTGAATATTATTTCGAACTTTAACAAATCTCATGTTCCTAAAATCTTATCACGATCTTTTCATGCTCGTTATCATAATGACGCCATTATAGATTTAATGTGAATCATGGTCACATTTGATATGGTTCGATAAAGATTTCAGACTTTTGAAATAATATTTATTTATTTATTGCATCTATATAGCAACTTTCTTATAGTTTAAATTTAAAACCTTTCGTCCTTCATGAAGATCGGGTTATGGTAGTAATAATCTATCACGTAAATGCTTAAGATAAAATTTTTAATTTTTATTGGCAATGTATCTATGCTGCGAGGCACGTTTTATATTTATCAGATTAGATATAACATTAATGAATTGAAATAATAAAGTATACAAGTATATCATATTTTTTTATCTCTCTGAAGTGGATGTAAAAATATTTCAGTGAAAGAAATATACAGAAGTAATATCAACAAGCGATAAATTATCAATGAAAAGATATGGTTCTTATTTTCTCTTCAATATCTAATAAACAAAACTTTGTATTTATATAAATTCCACCCATTATTACACCGTAATTATAAAAATATAGAATTATTAAATAAAAATATTAAAGATCGTCATGTAGAGCATTTTATATAATAGTACTGTATAAAGAAACTCATAAAATATTTTATATTTTTAATCGATATTTTATCAAACATCTTCCGAAGTTATATTCGAAGTAATATTCATAAATTTTATGATGATTATAAATCATTTTTATGATTTTTAAGCATTACCGAAATAATATTAAATTTTATAATGAACAAATCTTAATATATTAATTAATGATCGTTATAGATATCGAATAACATGAGACTTATCAATAGATTATGTGTCATACGTAAAGAACATAAGTATTAAATCTTATAGCACATTTAAATATCTATAATGATAAGAGTATTGACTGATAAATATTATATCTTGTCTCTTCTTTGTCTCCTTATTATAAAGAATAGCTACTAGAAGCACTTAAATAATTAAAAATTAATTATAACTTAACTATATAAAAAGCTTATCTTATGATATCTTACGATACCTTAACATATTATTATATAGAGATAAGTATATTTATCTGTTCAAACATATTATAATCTATAATTTATCAACAAATTATAAATTATATATTTCGCGACAATTATAAATAGAATTCAATGTCATAATCGATACTTTTATAATTAGAAAATTACAAATATCTTTTTTAACTTATTGTTAAATAATGTAAAAGCACGTACATGAGGCTGTAAAATAGGAAGCGTAGGAGGAAAGCAATCATTCACCGTCGGGAATTCCCGACATATGTCTCATGTATCTATTATCTCATTATGTATATATACTTCATGTAAGAATACTACCTACGAGTAGGTTTCTTTTTACATTACTTTTCATTCTCATATGTATAGATTATACGTGCAGATCGGTGAAGAATATTTTAAAGGTGATACGTTAACTAGCTGAAAAAAAAAGAAAGAAAAATATATTCCTAATTCAGTAGTTCTTTTTTTTTACATTTAATTCTACTATTTATTTTTATTACTTAATTAAATAATATTAATTGTCGTCCATAATCGATAGTTTCTTAAATTACCAAGGATGAACAGTAAGTAATATCGTATTTTTTTGTAGTTTTATTGAAATTCAATAAGTATCTTTTGCGTTTGTTTTTTTATTCTGACAACGTAACAATCTAATATGTCTACATATATATGTACCATGACAGCAGCCTATTCGCTTCTATTGTAATCGTCGCATTATGCACAATTTGTTTCTAACTCTCCATTGTTCCATAATTTTTTTCAAAGTTCTCTTTAAATTTACATCATTAATATCTCTTCCGAAAAGAATCGAGTAAGTAGATTAAATTATATAAAAGATATTTCGTTTATTAATATGTATGCTCTTTGTGCATATATTGACATAATGTTTTTCTGGGTTATTCCGTGATCATATTCGTGATAATACTTCTTAATAAATAACATTAGTCAGATGATCATTTACGCAAACGGGACAATCCCGCTATATCATTTTAGGAAACAGTAAAATTAATTTCGTAATATTATTCCCTCAATATTTTTAAATTATTTTCGCTAATAATTTTGTTTAATATTTCACTTGTGTGAAATAAAATAGCATAATATTTATTGTGTATAATAACGAAAATATTCGAAAGATATTTGCAAAGATTTTGTTCAAATTTCTTCTTTGTAAATATCCTTTCATAAGTTTATTATTAGATACAAAATATCGAATTTTTAAATAAGATTATAAATGAAATTGTATTTGATCAAAGATTATTTGTTAAAATAGAAAAATAACGTAGTATATTTCGCAAATGGTAAATCTTGTTTCATGTATTATTATTATAAAAAATATTTAATCTCTGCGAATCTCAGAATCAATTCTTGAAGATAGAATTGTTTACGAAATTTTTATCTCTTTTTGAAAGAGCGCGCGCTCTTTCACTGCGTATGAACAATGACCAAGGGTTAGTTCTAATCGGAACATCGTTGAGTTCGGTTGTAGATTACACTTTTTCTTCAGTTATATATACTTTTTATTAAGTTCCTTTCAATATTTTTAATTTTATTTTCTTTTCATTTTTCTTTGTCTTAATATTAATATGATTATTTGATCGAAATTATGATCTTCGATATTTTTTACTTCTGAATTTTACAAGATCTATTTTTTTTTATGAATACGAATTCTTTTTTAACAATCGAAAAAATACAAGTGACTGATTTCTTTCTCACTTTGTTCGTTTACGTTTATCATAATCATATAGAATAATAAAAGAGAAACGTCGTAAGTATTTCTACGCGTTCATCTACCTATATATGTTTATTTACTTTATGTAAACAAAACTTTTCTTTTCAATGTCTATACATTATTATTTTTATCACATCTGGGTGTTATAAAGTCATTAAATAAAATTTTAGATATTTCGGAAAAATATACCATGGAAAATAAACAAAGGCATAATAATGATGAGACAACTACTGTACCCCAACAATCTACAGGGAATGTACGAAATAATGTTAAAGTCACAGAGAATACATCTTTATCGCCAAATAATAATCAAACCTATTTCGCTGATGAAAGAGTACAAATTCCTGAAATAGAAGGTGTATGTATATGTATTTATTGGTTTTTTTTTTAAACACATCTGTTACTTTAACTTTCTTATTTAATTGCATATGTGATATAAAATATATTGTAATTATATATTTTAGAAATTAAAGATATTTTTTTTTACAGACTGGTTTTAACTTCAGAAAATTATGGGCTTTTACAGGCCCTGGATTTTTAATGTCAATCGCATATTTAGATCCTGGTAACATAGAATCTGATTTGCAGTCCGGTTCAAAAGCTAATTATAAGGTATATATAATTTTTGCTTAAAAAAAAATTTTTAATACAATGTTTAAAATGATTTATATTTCTTTAGTTATTATGGGTTCTATTGGGTGCCACAATATTGGGACTTATTATGCAAAGGCTCAGCGCACGCCTAGGTGTAGTTACTGGATTACATTTAGCAGAAATGTGTTATAGACAGTACAAAAAAGTACCTCGACTTATTTTATGGATAATGATAGAAATAGCTATTATAGGTAGTGATATGCAAGAAGTAATAGGGACAGCTATTGCCTTATATTTATTAACATCTGGAAGGTAAGTTACTAATTTAAAAAAAAATAAAGAATATGTTTAATAAATACATTTAATATGTTCTTAAATATGTATTATTATACTGAGAAATTGCATGAAGACATTCACAACTGTAAAGTTTATACAAGAATTGTCAAATAGAAGAAGAGATTTATTATTGTAATTTAGGTATTATGTATTTCAGACTTCCTTTATGGGGTGGTGTACTTATTACAATAATAGATACATTTACATTTCTATTTTTGGATAAATATGGTTTACGAAAATTGGAATTTTTCTTTGGATTGTTAATTACAATTATGGGAATTACTTTCGGTTTTGAGGTAAAAGGAATTTACAATATATTTTTTATGAAATAAACGTACTGTCTTTTTTTACTTATAAATATATTTATTAATGTTTTTTTTACATTTTCAGTATATCATTTCAAAACCACCACAAGTTGAAGTTATAAAAGGAATGTTTATACCATGGAATATGGAATATGATAGTAAAATATTGCTTCAAGCTGTAGGAATTATTGGTGCTGTTATTATGCCACATAATTTATATCTTCATAGTGCTCTTGTGAAAGTAAGAAAAAATTGCAAGCTGGCATTTTAGAAATACAAAATCAAAGATATTTTAAATATTATTAAAGAAAATAGATATCTTAACACAATTTGTGATATATTATTATAAATTCTGATATTAATAACTAATAATATATGATTTCACACATTTTTTAGTCAAGAGATATAGACCGAAGACAATCTGCCAAAGTTAAAGATGCAAATATGTATTATTTTATTGAAGCAAGTATTGCACTTCTTGTTTCCTTCATTATTAATGTATTTGTGGTTTCTGTTTTTGCACATGGTCTCTACAATAAAACCAATGAAGATATTGTAAGTTTTCTATTATAATTGTTATTTACTTGAATTTATTCATTGAAACTCTTAAAATTAAATTTAATCTCTAATATTATTTTAGTATGATACCTGTAAAGCAAGTCAAATCGACATAGATAGTAACTTATTACCTGTGAGTAAAATTATTTATTGATATTAAATATTTCTTTTGATATGACATTTTATTTACTCTATCTTAGAGAAACAATATGACATTTGAAGCAGACTTATATAAGGGTGGTATATTTCTTGGTTGTTCATTCGGGATGGCAGCGATGTATATTTGGGCTGTTGGTATCTTAGCTGCTGGTCAATCTTCTACAATGACTGGAACTTATGCAGGACAATTTGCAATGGAAGGATTTTTAAACTTACAATGGGCTCGATGGAAGCGAGTACTTTTTACTCGGACGATTGCTATCGTCCCAACATTTTTAGTAGCATTCTATGCTAATATAGAAGACATGAGTGGCATGAATGATATTTTAAATGCTATTATGAGTCTGCAATTACCCTTTGCTACTTTACCAACAGTAGCCTTTACTAGTAATCCACAAATAATGGGAGAATTTACAAATGGAATGTATGTTTTAGTTAAATATAGAATATAATATTAATATTTGGTATATACATACACACGCATTATATATCGTTTTTTTTTTTTTTATTACAGACCAAATAAGATCGTTGCCACTCTTATATCTGCATTAGTAATAACAATAAATATTTATTTTGTAATAAATACTGTAGATGAGGTTCCTCATGATTGGCCAGTATGGCTTGGTATTGCTATATTTGCAGTTTTATATTTAGCTTTTTGTATATATTTAATAATTCATATGGCAGTAAATATGGGTGCTGGAACTATCAATAATCATTGGGTATGTATATCAATATATCACGTATATACACCTTTGATTATTACTTACGTTATTTCAATATATTTATATTTTAGTTCATTGCAAAATATATTTGTGGTCCCGTGGATACAAACTTTGGTCTATCTAATCCTGCTATATACGCAAGGTAAGATATACAGCATTATAATATTTTCAAATGCTGTCAAAATAATAATTGATATTAATAACTAAACCATCATTTTATATATTTCTAATCAAATTGTATATATGCTTTTAAAATGTATAATATGTATTTACTCTTTTCTATGTATAATACGATTTTATTACATTTTATATAAAAATAATAAACATTGCTTAATGGCATGCAAAAGCTTTTGGGATTAGTAATTACTAATATTTAACACAAATTTAAGAAAAATATATGACATTAAATAATGCATTTATTATAAAATATCTATCAATCTGTTATATATTAATAAAAGGATATAACAATTAAAGAAAATAGAAAATAATTTTTCTTCTTTAATGTGCCTAGTAAAATAAAGCAAATTTAATTCCACGTTATATAATTATACAAGGGTGAAGGTTATTGCTACTAACATTTTAAAGAGAAATATGTTATATATAAATTATATTTCCTTTTTTAATCCTTAAAAAATATATACTTGTATGTTTAATACAAAACATTTTTTTATAATGTTTAATATGTCTTAAAAAGAATGTTTATGAAACTAATACTAATATTAATACTAATGTAAATAAACACTTATTATTAAGATATTATTATATGTCTAATAATTCTACTATTTGATTTTCTTGCACATTGTCCATTGAACTTCTTTTTAATTTACATATTATATTAACATATCATTGTAACATTAATAATTATTAAAGATTATACTGAAGTAAATTATTTGTTGAGAAAAAATGTTATGAGAAGAATGTTAAAAATTTAACATTTTTGTTTTTAATCTCAGTTTCTTCAATACGTCGGAAACATCATTAAGTACCTAGTTCAAGCGTAATCAACTGTATGCAATGCAACGATTGATATATGTTTCATATTCATCAAATATGAATATCATTTCGAAAACTATGCTTTTATTATTGTGATATCAGCATGGCATTGTCAATGGTACGTATATGTCAAATACGTATATGTATTAACATAACGATCACACAAATTGTCCAAACATCAAGACATGTTTATTGTTTGCAAAAATAAATATCATTGCATAAAAACAATTATATTCATAAATGTCAAATTTCATATCTATAAGCTTTAATATGTTAAATTGTTTTCCTTTTTGTTTATTTGTGTTTGTTTTGGCAAAAAAAAACTTGTGTATGTATGTAAAGTAATTAACCAAATATTATTTTTATTGCACGCAAATTTTTAACCACCAAAAGTATGGGTTTGCAGCGTTGATTTTATTGTCTAGTTACGATGATAAAGGTACGAATGATTTAAAAAGTGATTTAAAAAAGAAAATATTTTCTAACAAATTATATATACTTTCCATTCATTTTATATTTATTTTATAATAACAATACTTCATTTTAGGTCAAATCCAACATTCACAATAAAAGAAGAATTAAATGAAAGCTTTGTATCTATACCACATTTCTGGTAATTATTAATAATAAATACTATTATATAACAAATTTTTAACTTAAATATAATTTTCTTAGTCATTAATATTTGTAATATAATAATATATTCTCTCTCTTTCTCTCTTTTTCCCTCCTTTTTACAATACAGTATATATATTTTCACAAATAAATAAAAAATGTATTCTTTAATTAGATATATATTTTTTCTTGTATAAATTTTGTTTGAATGACTATTATTTTATTATTATTTAATATGTTATTTATAAATAGTATTGAATATCAATTTAATTTGTAAATAATACAATACAGCCATATGATAATAAATATAATATAATAAATATAATAAATACATTTTTTTCCAATTATAGCTAATAATAATATATTATAGCTAACAATAATCGTTTATATTGAACGAAGTTCTTTTATATATTTTTATTATGCAAATAAAAATCTATAATTTCTTTTATCAAATACATATGTGACATCGTATATTTCGACGCAGTGTTATGTTAGCAATTTATGATACATTAATATTTAAAATAAAACGTTTTATTTATATACACTGAAAAGTATTTTCTTTTTTTACATTAATTTAAATAATGTACTGATAAAATTACAATACTCATTACATTTTTTATTAATAGCAAATAAAACCCCAAAACAGCTTAAGTAATACAGCATTCATTAATATCATTAATCAAAATGATAATATCCACTAAAAATTAAACATACTGTAATTCCCCTACAACATTTATAACAATACGTGAATTATGTTATGTATTACCTGCTATTTTCTCTTTAAAATTCTTTTTTTTGGTAAAACAATTTCATTTTTCCTATTTGCATGCAAGAAAAGTAACATAAATACATAAAATCAGTTTGAAGAAAAAAATATATTAATTCTTCATTCAATTAAATGCATATGAACTTAACATTTGTATGTTGTATATTAATTATATAGTATATTATATAGTAACATAATACATCAAGTTGTTACTTTTCTTGTTTACAAGTGATATATATATATATATATATATATATATATATATATATATATATATATATATATAAACAATCACCTTTGTATATACAAAGTACAGACAAAGATATTAGAAGTGATTAATACAAAGTTTATTACACATATTATTGTGTAATATTTTATCTATTATAGAAATAAAATTTTTGTTGTTATCTTCATATATAATAAAATAATTGCATTAAAAAAAACTTTACTATCTTTATCGAAACATCAATAATACATTTCTATGGCCATTTTTCACTCCGATGATAGCAAATATTCTGTATTATATTGTAATTGCAATCATTATGTATATTCTTATATAGGATCTGTTACTAATTTGAGATAATACTGATTTTGCTCACGTTTATAGTGCCGGTAAGTAAGTACAGTTACTAACGAAACTATAAAAACAAGCATCATTATTGATGTTCTCCATATTGCTGTTAAAATGTTAAAAACAGTTTAATCTTTTATAAATTATTTATAAACACATTATTATTTGTAGGAGCCACTTACCAACAAGAGTCTTTGTATTCATATCATATTCATCATTTTCCTGTTTTATCATGCACTCTTTGTGCCAATCTTCTGGTATAAAATCTTTGGTTAATTTAATAAATTTATTCAAGGGACATAAAGTAATGCAACCAGGAAGAGTTAATAGATTTGGTTCTTCTGTAGTATTTTTGTATGAAATCTATAAAAAATTAAATAACTTAACATTAAATATTAATTATAATACAGTAAATATTAAATGTTAAACTTTCTTTTCTTGGCAGTATTAGATTATAACATTTATAACAGCTTTAGAAACATATTTATATAAAACTTATACCGTGACAAAGTATTCTTTTTTAGAATTTACTCTTAATTCTATTAAAATTGTGGCTATGTATGGAGGGCAATGCGGATCAAATAAATCTAAAGTCATTAACATATTTGCCACTGTTTCATCATGTGCACTATACATCCAAACTTTTCTATCAGGTACCAAAGCATTTCTAGATTTTTTTTCCATGTGATCTATTATCTCTCCAAACAATAAACCTGTTAACAAAGAAAGAATAAAACATAAAATCACATGAAGTATAAAAACTTTACTTATGCTTATGTTAGTAAAAAGGTATACTTTACCTATCTTCAATTTTTGTAATATTTTATTGTATGCACTTATTGTAAAACTTTTTGCAGCAAGTGGTTTTAATTTATCCGGGAATACAGTTTTTGTCCATTCAGGTAAAGTTTTATTATATAAATCCTGCAATAAAAAATCTGTTATTATATCAACAACTTAAAAGAATTACTTTGGTAAAAATATTTATGTATAATTACTTCAATGTACAATGTATCATATATATGATTAACATCTTTTAAAGATGTAACATTCATTCCTGTTTTCTCTGTCAAATAATCATACAAATGCTTATTGTCTTGATTTATTTTTTTTATTTCTGGAGATTCTAATACTTTATCCAATTCAAAATTATATCTTTGGCAGTATTTTTTTCCTGATAAAACATTATCTTCTGATTCTGGTATAGTATGTATTGGAATAGGAATCCAATGGATAGCATTCCATATTTGATTTCCTTTAGGTGGATATAAACCAGCTAAATTTGTTTCAGCTGACATTAAAGTACGATCTACATCTGTACTGTGGATATAAATGTCATACGGACTGTACAAGTCACTTAAAAGATGAGAGTACCTGTTCCTAAGCCACTGGCCCATGTAAAAGTGTTGACTTTTCCCCAGCTGTACAAACAGTGTAAGAAACAATATAATACTACAATTATACCAAAATAATATAACTGATACATAAGTATGTTACATGTACAATTTATAATTTATAATTTATAATTTATAATTAATTAATTTTTTCTACTTACATTTGTTAGCTGTCCATAAGGTACTGGCCATAATGACTCATTCTTATATGGATCTGTTGGGTATGGTTCAATAGGAGTTCTATCACCATGCCTATAAAGCTTATAAAATCATAATATCATATAAGTATTTTTACTCAAATAATTCAAATAAATAACATAAATAAAATGCATAAATGATAAAATCAATCCAAAAATAAAATATATATATATTTCTTAATAAACATATATATATATATATATATATAACTTTTATATAACTTTTTACTTACGACATTTGCGAAAATAACAGTTCCCAAATTAACATTTTTATCAGCAAAACTCAATATAATGAAATTTATAAACACAGTAAATGATCCAATGAACATGGTATTCTTATTTTAATTTATCTGACGTTCTTCAATTAACTGTAAACAATTTGACTTTTAAATTAAATATACCATCTGTTATAACAATTTATTGTAATTTGTGGAATATCATGATACTTTTTAATGAAGTTTCGTATTTATGTCCAAACTATTAGTAAGTGAATGGTCAGTACTCATTGTTATCGATACAAAGAGCATTCTTATAGAGTAGAATACTCTAATCAAATAAAAAATATAGATTATTATCTATATATATATGACATTTATATATATGGAGCCACGAATTGTAATGTACACAAAGGTATCACATTACTTTTACTTTTAACATAGAAAAATGAAACTGTAGATATACGATCAATTTAAAAATGAACAGGTTTGGTTCTAGAGGGCATTGCAGATCCGATTACAACATACATTTGACATATAGTAAGAGTTTCCTTTCCGTAGACGTATAAAATACCATTTCATATCAGCCAAAACTTTCTTTGTGCTTATCACATAATGAAATTTCATAATTATGTAACGACTATATTCCTGACGATACTTAAAAATAAATATTTAATAATATCGAATACAAAGTATTATTTACTATATACAAGAATAAAAAGGTAATGTATAAATTCTATTTACTATGTAATATAAAATCATTAGATATTACATATTTATTAACACATCTTACATACAAAGTAATTTCAATATAGAATTTAATTAAATGTAAACTTTATTATTAATTTTATATGTTGCTCGCTAGTGACGTAAACAACACACCAGTGATTTCGAAGGTATCAACTCAGTCGTCCTTTGTACGTCAAAGAGTGTATGTCGTATTTTTATTTGTTCATATTTCTACACTTATAATATTTTCGATTATTTTACATTTTTTTAAAGAATATATTGTATACATTTATTATCGCTATCGATTCATCTTGAATATAAAATAATTGTTTTATTTATTGGGTAATAATATATATCAATAATGTTAAGTTTATGTTTTATATATATTAATAATAATTCATGATAAACATACAAATAACTGAAAGGAAAAATATTGCACATGCATTTACTTGTTTTTATTTCTTTTAAAAAAGAAGACAATACGTTACCTAAAATCAGTATTGAAATAAAAAGCTTTGACTTTTCCAAGAATTAGTATGTGTGTGTGTGCGTATCATCAGAAAATCATACGTTGAAATAAACACATATAAAGTTTTTTATGAATGCAGTTGTGCCAAATTCAACATTCGTGTATACGCAACAAGCAATTAAAAGAATTTTATGTCATCTACCTTGATTTTGAAAACAAATATTTTCCAAGAAATTGTATAGCTAAATTTATGTGAATCAGTAGTGCCCATAATAAATTAGTCGTAATCGAACTCGATTCCATGTGCATAATCTATACATTTATGTGCACAAATATATCTATATATTTCGGTTTCTTTTTTTATAGTCCGGTCAAACATTTTCCGTGATTTTTGATTATTATATAATTATAATACTTTATTGAAATTAATTATATATTATTAAATATTGCATATAAATAAAAAAGAATTATATTTACAAAATAAATGTATAATAAATAATAATGAATTCTTTTATTATTCGATTTATTGCTGGTCTGTTTTTTGGCGCGCAATATGGAAAATAAAAAGAAGTGTTTTATGCGTGTATGGCGGGAATTCATTGTACTTAACTATTTAATTAGAATATAGATATTTACTTCTATAATATCGATTAATAAAATTTTTCATGATTTTATCATGATTTTATATTCTTAGATTTTATATTATACGTTATTTTCTGATGGTAGATGAAAAAAATGAATATGTTTGTTGACGTGTGACGTAACAATGCACATGCGTGGCAAAAATTGTTCAACTATTTTGGCGGTAAAAAAGACGCCATATTTATTTAGTGATTACATCCTCCTCATAATTAGCATACTTTCTTTTGACGTTCACTTTTTTATAATATAGTAATCGATTCTTTAAAGCAACAAATATCTTGTTCGTTGCTTTAACAAGTCATGTTTAGAGGATATTCGTGAAAACGGGCGTTCCTTGCAAGGTTATTTATGTTAAAATAAATTTTGTGCACTTTCTTTCAATAGGTATTCAATTGATTTAATTATTAAAAGGAGTTTTCATAATCACTTTTGTGAATAGAAAGATTATTTAATAATACAATAGTACAAATAAAATTATTGTGACGAAATAAATATAAATTTTTACGCCAATTTCATTTTAATTTAAATGATATTACATTTACTATATTAACTAACATTTAACTTCGTCCATTTTTCACTAACTAGCCATAACCATTTCGCCAATTTGTCATCTTTAGCTTCCTCAGAAATGTTAACAATTTCATTATTACTAAAACAAAAACAACAAAAAAATTATAATATATTATTTTTCTCAGTATATAGGGTATCCCATTACCATTACTCTTTTACTAAAAGATAGTAAAAATAGTAAGTAAATAATAGTAGTAAGAGAGTGATAGTTTCTTAGCAGTATTTAAATTAAAATATCTCCTAAGCTAATAATTTTTCTAAATATATGAGTTAATATTTTTCTATAGACAATGTCAAGCTGTATTGATCGATGCATCAAGAACATATAATACAATTTTAAAAAATATAATTGGCCTTCATATATCCTCTATGCGTCCACAGACAATATATCAAATTATACCACATTATGTGCCCTTTGAAACCATTCAACTTTTATATCCAATATTATTTTGTATTATCAATAGTTTTGCAGATATTCAAGGGAATTAATTTAAATGAGATACCTTTTATACATACATATACACACACATACACACACACACACACACACACACACACACATATATATATATAGATCTTACAGATATATTACCTGAAATAAGAGCCTGTGATATTGTCAAGATTAGGATCTAATGCAACATGTAAAATTGTTTGAGCTCCTTGTTTGGGTGACTTTATAAAAGGCCAAATAAATGGTTTAATAAAATATTTAAACCAAAGATTTTTAAATAATGTCATGTGTCTTGTTATTTCTGTATCAACAATTCCTGGATGAACTGCATTAACTGTGACTTGTGTTCCTAAATAATATACTTGTTAATTCAAACGAATAAATGCTAGATATATTATTAAAGTTATAATACCTTTTAGTTTCTTTGCCAATTCTCTTGTAAATAAAATATTAGCTAATTTACTTTGTGCATATGCCTCATAAGGATCATAGTTTTCCATACTATTTAAATCTTTGACTTGAAGTTTTCCCTTTAAATGTGCATTACTTGAAACATTTATAATTCTAGATGGTGCAGATTGTTTTAAAACGTCTAATAATAAATTTGTAAGTAAAAAGTGTCCCATATGATTTACTCCTAGTTGCATTTCAATGCCTTCTTTTGTATAACTTTTTGGACACCGCATTACACCACCATTATTAACAAGTATATCAAGTTGAGAATTTTCTGTATCATCAATACGAATATTAAAATTGATATGCCGTAATAGGTAATTAAAATATTTGACTATTACCATTTTTAAATCGAGTAACAAAGGTCCGTATACTTTCTTGAGATGCCAAGTCACATTTTCTACAGTAAACAAGTTTATTTTTGGTTTCAATGACAATTTCTTTGCGTGCCTAAAATAATAAGATAAATTAATAAACTTTTTATCAAAACTAATATATAATACATATAATAACATTTACAATTTATGAATACCTGTTCACATCTATCTTTATTTCTACAAGCTAAGATAACTTTCGCATTCCGTGCAGCAAATGCACGAGCTGTTTCTTTCCCAATACCAGAATTAGCACCGGTAACAATGATAACTTTACCTTCTAAATTCTCTTTTCCTTCATACTTTTTCCCACCAAAATAATCTCTATAAATAAAAAAAAAAAAATTTATATAATACTTGTAAAATCATTTAATGAATATCTTAAAAAAAAATTATTAACAGTCAAATTGAATAAATTTTTCAAATACAACATAATGATATTCAAGATAAAATTATATAAAAATCTATTACTTCGTTAGATATACTGCACCAACTGTAGTTGCAATCATTGATGCATAATAAACTGGTTTCGAAATTGACCATCGCATTATTAAATGTTAGAAATAATGAAAACAATTTTTCTTATATTATATTATATATTTCTTATATTATATTTTTATCTTTAACTCGTGCAATCACCACCGAACACATATATATATATACAAATATATATGCGATCATACACGAATCTGGATAAATTATAAGAATTACAACAAATTAATTGGATAAATTTGCTTTATTTGATAAAAACACACAATATTCTTTAAATAACAATCAGTATATTATATTTTCACCGGATACAATATAAAATTATAATTGTAGATAATAAAAATTCCATCAGATGGCAGTTAATTCGTTTCATAGTAACATGAGCCATTACTCCATATCTTAAAATTTGTTTGTTATTGAATGGTAGAAGAGTGTCTTTTGTTGTTAACATTCAGTATATAAAACTGATTAACTATGAAGCCGACTCTTGTGGCAGATGAAATGTTTCCGGAAGGTGCAGGATCGTACATAGAACTTGAAGAGGTAATTATATTATAACAATATAATTTATGATGTTCAAAATGTTAATAATTATAATTTATTATATTTTATGATATGTATGTATATATATATATAAACATAAAAAATAATTATATGATTGTATGCAATTACTTTTTATCACACATATTTTATTTCATAAAATTATAACATATTTTTAGGTTGGTGGTAGTCGTTTATTAGTAGACCTTACAACCAGTGAGAAGGCGGTACATGCAGACTTTTTTAATGGTATGAACATGAAGTATTTTTAAACACATCTAATGTTTTCTTGTAATAAATTAAATTTTAATTCATAAATTTATTATAATTTCAGAGTTCGATGATCTCTTTGATGATGATGATTTAGATTAAAGGACTTTAAAAATTACCTAATCATTGTATACAGTAGATAAAAAGTTTAATGTTATAAAACTTATTCAGTTATTGATTAACATCACCTGCTTCTTCAAGTCAATTTTTTATTGACAATGGAGAATATATTCTTGTAAGTTAGAAGAGTAAGTTATTGTTATTTTAATGTAATAAACATTAAGTTCATATATTTTCATTTCTTGTTTTAAAGATTATAGTTTTGACAAACTATATAACAATTTTATAATAAAACTAATCATATTTTATATCTTGTAACTAATAATATATATAGAATTGTTTTTGTTTTTTTTTGTGATAGAATAATTATTAAGTCAAAATTATAAATTATCAATACATGTCTATATATTTAGAAACCTTTCATTTGCACCTGATTCCAATTGTATATTACAATCAATTGTGTCAATGTCATTACTTTAAGTTACTTGGACAGGTAACCTTATGAATAAACATTTACACTAAAAATTAATAAAAAATAGAACAATAGCATTATGACAATTTATTTATACTTCAAAATCGAGTCAGACGTATTCGCATTTAGCATACTGGACTTCACCGTGTATCACTGATGATAATTATTATAAACGTGCCATAAGAAAATGAGTACTGGTCTTAATATTTTATACACATATTAATGTAGGTATAAGGCTAAGATTATAATTTATTATACATAGGTGCTAGTCATATAAATCTGCAAATCAATGCACAGTCAATGGTTTTTGATATTATATATGTTTTCAAAATTAGAATCACTTCTTGTGCATTGAACTGGTTTCCTAATATGAAAAGAGCCTTGCTGATATATTTAGGCGAAGTAATTATGTATTACTTTTTTCCATTTGCCTCCAATCGATGTATTTTCCTCTTGACCATTCTCATTTACTTTATCAGATTATATGTATCGATGATAGTAAGGATTAATTAAAAATCCTTGATTACTATTATACACCTACATAATCTTGATCGACATGGTGAAGACTCTGGTGATTGGGGCGGTAACGACGATGTCAGTGGTGATATTGATAATGATCACGTTGACACCACTGAAGAAAATAATGAATATCCTGAAATTATAATTATCTGTATCTATAAATTAAATGAGCACATTTCGGGTGAGATGTACATATTTTTTAAAAATAACAATGAGTCATAACTTCTTAATAGAACTAAATATTATATTACAAATAAAATTATGGATAACAATGAAGTCTAGAATAATAATTATTTATGTTAAATATGGACTCATTGTAGTATACTATGTTAGATTAAAATATTCAAAGTTATTTACATAATGACGTAACGAACCCTGAGTCCAGCCTTGGGAAGTTTGATCCAGGTGCTAGTTAACTTCTAGATCACTATCAGCTTGATCATCCTGATCGCTCTCTTCTTCATCATCTTCTTCTTCTGAATAATATTGAGACGGTGGTGAAAGAGCATCTTCAGATAACGAAGTATGTGATGAAGAAGGTGGCCTAGAACCTTCTAATTTAACTTCTAGGTCTTCCATAGAAGTACTAGGACCAGGTATAGTGACTGGGATGAATTTTTCCAGATCACCTGATGCTAATTCTGAAATAATAAAATTTGTACAATGTTGAAATAATTCATTTATTTGTTATCTCACTTTAAAATACGTACGTTCCACATATTTTTCAAGCGATTTAGGAACCATCAATTTTGCAGTCCGTAAATTCTCCTCGGAACAGTTACCTTTTTCTAGGCCTAAAAATATAAATTTTTGTTGATAGTAAATATTTATAAATAATATAATTTAATATATAATTACTTAATATTTTATAATTACCAAAGGCCAAACCCATTTGTTTTAAAACCTCAATGTCATCATGAATTTCAAACTTATCATTAAAATTAAACAGGTACTCAGTTCTGCAACAATAAAATATAAAGAGATAATATAATCTCTTGGATTTTGTAAATGCAATAAAAAGTTTAAAAATATTATTATAAGCATAATGTAAGGTTAGTGAAATATACTTGTCGTTTGAAATGCTGCAATCTATGACAGTCTTTTTGCTGGTATTCACTATGAGGAATGGCAGCTGTATGGCAGAATTAGGTTTTGGTGGTCCGCGAAGACTTTCATTTAAACGATTACGTTCTACCAGATTTTTAAATGAAATGTGTGAAAGAATGAGTTGATGAAGTTGTTGTGTCTTTGCTTTAATTTTTTCAATTTTCTTTTTCTTATCTTTTTCTAGTGCTAAACACTCTTGTAATGAATTAGTTGGTAAACCTAACCACCGAATTTCTTTCTTTTCTTTGGAAATAATATTCATTGCCATTAATACATTTAAAGCATCATATACACGTCTCCTTATATTTTTTTGATCATATTGCTGGAAAAAAAAAAAAAAAAAAAACAAAATTATAATTATATTATTTATTTAAAAAAAATTATTCATTATATATATACCTAGTGTCATAAAAATTTACCTGATCTGTTAATGAGTTTATATGTGCAGGATTAGTAAATTCTCCTACTAATTCATCCGCCACTTCATTATACGACGTGGTGCCTTTTTTTTTTACTTTTTCACATACTTTCATCGAAAAATGGCGTAGACCTTTCCCTACTTTTTCCGTTTTCCTTCTTTTGCTAGAAACATAATTACGAAATAATTTTAGCAAATAATATTACTTCTGACAATAAAATACACACAGAAATTATTTTAGATAAAAATATTAATGTAAGTAATACAGTACTCAGGCACAAAATCACTTTCTGTATCTTGTCGTTTTCTAGAACCACTATGATCCAATATTGGACTAATAAATGTTTTCCCTGATACATCCTTAACAAGCTGTTGATTACTACTTTGCTGTTGTTGAGATACTATTGCCTGTTTTATATCACTCTGAAACAAAATTACAATTATTACAGAAAATGATAATAATATTCATATGAAGATGTTTATATTATATGAATTGGATAGATATATTTATATCATTTGAAATATTATATAAGTAATTCTTTTATGAAATTCTCAGGGAATATTATGAGATATCAACAGAGAAAAAAAAGCATAAAAACTAAGACTTTTATGAATGTAAGAATATTTAGAGATATTGTTTACCATTTGAGCCGATGTTAACTGTATTGTTTTTGTTACTACAGGATCTCCAGGTTTAGTAGTATTTAACTTTGTATTTTGCAAAGGTATTGTCACCAATCCTACAAAGAATAATATAAATTAGTAATGAAAATTAAATAATCGTTGCTCTAATGACGAATTAAACTTGCTCACTCTGACCAGGGGTTGAAGAACTTTGTAGACTAATAGTTCTGAGGACTTGTGCATTTGGTGACAGAACCTGATAATTATATACGTTTAAACAAAATGTATACAATATATACAACATATATATTACATTCGAAATAGAAAAATAAAATAATGTTAATAAAATTATAAATAAATATAACATAAAGTATGTATCAATTATTATTTACCTGTGGTTCTTGACTTGGTGTTTTAAAAACTTTAAAACTACCAGTATTCGCTGTGCTGATAATACCACTTAATGATTTATTGGGTGTACTTTGTACAACCTTTATCACCTGTGGATGGCCTGAAAGAGTTTTTAATATTACAATTTTTTTCATTTTATTAACCTATTTATATCATAGATATTTTCATAAAGATTGACTCAAAATAAACAAATAATTGATAAAATAAGGGATAGGAAATAATGTATAATCGAAGATTAAATTATGTTCTGTGAAACGTACTTTAATTTGCTTTTTAAAATAATTGTATATATATATATGTGTGCGTTGCTCTATTGCGTTACTTTATTAATAATATTAAGTCAATCAGATTAAATAAAATTTTAAAATATGCATTTCTATATAATATTCTTTCTAATGAAAGTAATAAAGATTATTTAACAAAAAGTGTACTATTGAAAGATATATACTCAGTTTATTTAATATTAAGAATATCAAATCATAATAATGAAATAATATAATCTCTATAAATACAATAAACAAATAAACTATGTATACAAAGAAACATATAATGCAAAGAAACAGAACTAGAATATTTTTTTTTTGGTATGGTGATACTAACTCGCTTATTCTTTATTAGATTAAACTAAACTACATAAAATCTGCAAATTTGATAAAATTAACTTTCCTTTTATTAAGTAAAATTAAATGTATGTAATTTCTAATTAGAATTAACTTAAAGGAACTATTTGATTTGGTGTATCTTACTTATATCAAGTTGCAAAGATAAAATTATTTCGATTGATACTCATTTTATTTTTTTATTTACCTTTGTATGAAAAAGGAATATATTCATATAAAAAGCATTTACACAATTTCTTGAGGACTTATATATGCTTTATTGTTTGCAAGGAGAAAATGAATGTACAGACTATCACTAGTCTAAAATAACTCGTACGTTTGTACATATATTTATCATTGATCAGATTTTTTACCATATATATTTTCACAGTATATATCATGTACATTATTAGGAAAGCCAGGCTTAACGTTTATTTGAAGAAATGAATTTTGAATTTTATTTTAATACAAGAAAAAGTAAGGAAATGTACAATCTTATAATGTGCATAAAGAAAGGAAAGACAATAGAAAATATTCCATATGACTCGGATATAAATATACGTTTGGGAAAGACTTCAAATCATTAGAAGTGCACGTTGATCAAGAACTAGGAATATCTTCCAATATTAAAAATTAGTGCAACGTGTTGTGTAGTATATCGAAAAACACATGCCGACTGTCGGCGCATTCTTAGATAACTTACCATTGGCGTCATGTATTAAGAAATTCATCGTTTTATTTTGTTGTGTCATCTCTATAATTACTGCGTTCGTTCGACGTCGGAAACGATCCCACAGATCGCCCAAATACTAAGCCAAAATAAAAAGATCATAGGTACACTTGCAGGCTTAGCTTGCCGTATCACCAAAATGGCGACACTTGTGACACAAATCTTAGAATGCTATCGAGGATAAATTGAATCCTACGCACGAAATATTACAGTTGGCTGATTGTTGTATATTATAAATTATCCATCCCTTTTAATATTCTACTGCTGCATAGTAAAGTAATTGGAAGTTGCAGATTCGCATGCACATAGGACCACGGACGTCAGACGAGCTTGGCTTGGCGGCAGGACAATGTTAAACAGCTGATTGGTTGTCGATGATCACATGGTTTTACCTTCCCCCACCAAACTACCTTAGAAGAGCACATGCGACCGCGCCGAAAGGCGCTTCATCGATGTAATGCGCGTCACGTAGTCACTTCTTACGAACATGAGTGCGCTAAACTGAAGAAACTTTTAATAGGATAATAAATATGTTTTCATTTTCATATTGATTAGTTAAAATAAGTACTTTTTTAGTAGTTTATTCGAGTCTTTTGTTATATTACATATTAAAGGCCTTCACACAATCATCAACATAAGATAATACGTAAACCGTCAGGAAATCCACCAATCAGAATTGACTATTTCCCTCTACATTTTTCGACGCAAGACATAAACCGTAACGTTGAAAAATTTCGTGAAGATCTTTGCAGTGGCATCGACATAAGACGTAAACCGTAAGCCGTAGTACGTAAACGGTATCGCATACGATTGTCATAAGTTATAAACTTCGACCAATTACAGTTATCGTCGAAGAAATTGCGCGAAAATATAATTCTTAAGTGTGCTGCCTGGTATTATTTTCATTTTTGTATTGTGTTTATGTTTTGTTAAAGCATAAAACACAATGCTCTTGATAATTTCAATCTCAATTTATGAATACACAACATTATAATCCGTGTATTATTCATATTCATAAAATTTCAAATGTAGAGTTTAATTGCGGGAAAGAATGTGATTGGTTGAACATAAGACGTAATTTGTAAAAAGTTCATCCTTACGAAAACCTCTATAATTTATATCTTGTCTTGAAAAATGTAAAGAGGAATAATTGACTCTGATTGGTGAATTTCCTCACGGCTTACGTTTTACATTGGTACGTGTGTGAAAGGCCTTAAGGTCCTTAACAGCAAATTCCATCAAAGAAACGGTAATGTATTAGGTGCTTTATTTTATGATGAAAAAATGTATATGTTTTTGAAACGGTATTCTTTAATATAAATGTATAGTATTTGCGACTGGGAAAGTTTACGTTTTCCATTGTACTGATTTATGTTTGATAACGTCGGAAAATATATGTACTTCCTAAAAATATCGATTAAGAAAAAAACAAAATAGATAAATATTATATGATATATATTGATTGAAAAGATAGTCTATCATATTTAATTATAATTTTATATTAATTGATAATGTATATTAATCATTTTTTTAATACGAATTATGTTCTGTATTGCAGTTGGATAATATAGAAAAAAAAAAAAATAAAATAAAAGATGTGTAGATATTACACATGAATAAAGAATGCTGTTAATAAAATACATTAATAAATATTTAATTACAACAATTATTAAATGGAATACGATTTCGATGAACGAAGATTCATTTTAAAGATAAAGGTTTAAGCAAAGAGATGATCTTTTCTAATTTTTGAAAAAGTTTTTTTTATAAAAAAATTAAAATAGTGTCAAATGATGATATTTCTTTTCAATTTCAAAAGGTAAACATTGAAATTCTTATTATCATATGATTACATTTAAACAATTAATACTTTCACTTATTATCGATTTTTTTTTTAACATTATACATATGATAAAAATAAAATAATTTAAGTTTAATATTTCCATAGGCATAAATTTTGAAATCGGAGTTATTGCATCATAAAGTCAATAAAATTGGTCTTTTGATTGACTTTGATAGTTCAATATTTTAATGTACTCACATGGCTGTTTCCTTCGGGATACACGAGTAAGTATTTGTAAGTGCAATAGGATTTAATTTTGGGTTTCGACGTAATTGTCACGAAAGCACGATTTGTCGTATTCAATTAGTGATAGGAGTTTGCGATGTTGCGATGGTGAGTTATGCGTAAGCCGAATATACGGTTATGCTCGGATTTGTAATTTTATCATTTGAGACCTGATTTTTCGTGAAATGACGATCATCCCGTTGCTTTGATTTTTTAATAATAGTAGTAGTAATAGTAATAGTAGTAATAATAATAGTAATAATATAAAAAGTAGTGTCACCATTAGCCCGTGGGTTTCCATGCAGTAACCTCCACGTGGTGAGGTCGGTAGTGCTTCCTATATATCGAAATCTTATGACATGCAAGTACTGCCAAGCAAATGCTTGCATACTTCAAGAATATTATTTCAATCTAATTCTAATTAAACATTAAAGTACTTATTTACATTAAACATTAAAGTACTATTTTACATTGTAAATCATACTTCAATAGATAAATGGATTGGATATATTAGAATTTTAAAATAATTTCTTAAAGAAACGCACAGAAAATTTTTCTATCTTACTCATGCTCGCCATTTTTTCTATTTATCTACTCTTATTAATTATTATATATAAGTATCGGGTGGGATCCATGGGTGGAATCCTTGGAGGGGTCTTGGGTGGGTTTCCTTCTTTCTGTTAGAAAAATCGAGCTCAATTTTTGGTACTCTGATTTCGGTTGGAATACCATTTCAAGTATTGAAACGCTAATTCAATATATCCACCTCTCATTCTGAGTTCTATCATTTTCATGTGCGAGCATGTTTCGGTTTTATTTTCTACTTTTTCTCTTCTTCTCTTCCTCTTCTTTTTTAATTTCGATTCTAGAGGTCCAGATTCTCGTGGTTTGGTTTTTGACCAGTGTGGATTCGGTTCGGTTCATCATCAAAGATTTTACACGCGAATACAGGTAAAATAGGGAGAATACTCGCGCTTGCGTCGGCTGATGTAAGCATGAATATTCGCGAGCGCGATTAAAAGCCGTACGATGATGGGCTTCGTTTGATTGCTTGTTCGAATCGGTCGTGTTAGAGAATAATATATATATTGTAGCTGCTGATGTTGCGACGGTCCTGTTATCTGTAAGCAGGGACTGACCCTCCTTCAGATAATGTTGGGAGCTAGAATTCTCTGGGTAGCTCATTCATCCCGAGAACGCGGATTTTAGAGTAGTCACCGTTATTATAAAACTCACGTAAGTGTCCGCGAGCGATTAAAGATCCTACTGTGGGCTCTCTCTTATTGTTCGAAATTTTGATTAGAAAATCGCGAACGTGGATCTTAAATTGTTTCTGTGGTTGTCGTAGTGGTTGTTTTTTAGTTGTTGTGGTTGTTGTAGTTATTGTAGTAGTTGTTTTTATGATTGCTTTTATGGTTGTTGTAATGGTTGTTTATTAGTTGTTGTGGTTGTTGTAGTGGTTGTTTTTTCCTCTAGAAAAAGAGGGAAGAGGAGGAGTGGCGCGCAGGGAAGAAAGAAGAGGAGGCAAAGGGAAAGAGAAGTCGCTGGAATTTCCCTATTTTGTATCGAGGAGACGACATACAGAGATACATTCCTCCGGGCCAGGGAGAACATCAACATAAAGAACCTGGGGATCGATAGCATGTTGTGCAGAAGAGGCCTCACAGGTGCCTTTATATGGTAGGTACGAGGCAAAGAGGCAAATGAGAAGGCCGACCGGTTAGCGGAGGTCTTGAGGAGTGCCGTCCCAGGAGCAAAAGTTACTCACCCTTTGCGCACGAGTACCATAAGGTTGGTGGGACTGGATATGGCCGCTAATGTGACCGTCATCAGGAACGCGCTGGTGGAGGTGCAGTCCGGAATGGACCCCAACCTCATTAAGGTAGGAGAAATCAGGATTGGTAGGGCTAGACTGGGTGTCCGTCATCCGGGTGGCCCTGGAGAGAGGCAGGATAAACGTGGATTGGACATCAGCGTGGGTGCATGGACTCAGGCAGCGGTCCCTCAGATGCCACCGGTGCCTGGCGCGAGGACATGTTGCAATGTGCCCTTCTACAAAGCCTGGGACTGACTTATACTATGTATGTGGGAAGCCGGGCCACCTGGTCAAGACATGCACGGATAAACCACCGTGCCGGTTCTTGGGAGTGCCCGGTAGTGCCTCCTAGGAAATGGATAGATGGGGTTTTCGGAAGGGCACCAAATGCTTGCCCTGAAACAATCCTTAAAGACCCGTATAAGGTTGCTGAAAAAACTGCAGTGAAGATAGTGAGAGTGACCGAGAAGAGGGGAGTGCATGAAGACATGGAGGTGGAACAAGGTGTACCGGACACCTTAATAGGTGTAGAAGCAGCACAAGGCCCATAGACAATGACTTCTGCTGTTTTATAGATAAACATGAACCATGCACGCCGTCTGCAGGACTTGCTGGCACAGCGCATGCGCGAGGGTAGAGATTGCGGTCATTTCGGAGCCGTGGTGGGTTTCTTCTGGGGATGAGAGGTGGTTCTCATCCCTGGGAAGGACATCACTCTCTGCGGTGCTTGTGGGCGAAAGTGGAAGACTCTGTAGCCTGGTGCATCGGGGCTTTTTTTACGTAGCCGTTAAATGGGAGGATTCGCTGGTAGTTTCAGTCTACTTTCCTCCCAGCGAGAACATTAACATGTTTTGCAGACTCCTTGATGAGCTCGAAGAGCTCTTAGGAACATTCCCCGCTCTCCCGGCGCTGGTGGTTGGCGACTTTAATGCCCGGTTCAGCAGATAGGACCCGGAAGGCAGGAGAAACCGTAGGGGTAAAAACAACCACTACAACAACCACAACAACTAAAAAACTCTAAACTAGAGTTACCGTTAGTCCATGGGTCTCTAAGTGCAACAACTTCCACGTGATGAGACCTGGGTCAGTATTTTTTGGAATATATTGAAATCTATATCTAGATTATATAATGCAAGTACTACCGGATGGCTGTATATACGAATCACAAAGTTGACACATATAAAACTTTATTATCATTTTAGCCACATCGAGATTTATGAAATATATTTTATACATATATAAAATAAAATGTTTGGTATACACTGTTTGACATTTTTATCGTAAATGAACATCGATTGTGCGCGCGAACATCATGTTATTGGCGTACTTTGTAACATACCATAGCAAATGAAAGTGACGAACGCATTATCTAAAAAAATAAAAAAGCATAAGACATTTTCATAATTTATAAATATTATTTTTCTTACCTTTGTAAACATTTCGTGTGACGCTACAATAATTCCACTCATAGAAAAAGTTGATGGTTTCAGACTCGCAACCATAAGCAAGAGCAACATCTTTCGCGTTTTTATAGATAATGCATCAAATGGAATTTCACAACTTGGTAGGATGTTTATATATATTTAATGATATGGAAAAGAAAATGCGTACGAATGGTAAATTTTTAAAAGACTTACCATTTCGTTAATAAACCGGTGCTATTGTTTATCAACTTTTGTCCGAGGTAGCAATAAATGTATATTATAAGTAAATTCGCAGAAATGTAAATGGAACGTTTCAATGTATCGTGTATGTTTTCTGTCAAAGGTAAGAACTCGAATAACTGCAAAACAAATGTTTCAATTTCTAAATCATAATAGAAAAAAATAACGTAATATTTTTTGTTTTTGTAATAATATGTCTAGATTATTTCAGGTTTACTTACTAATATTACTTACATAAAGATAATCTATGATAATGAATCCCATTGCAAGCAATATTTCGATGAAATATATTCTAATGTACATCAATTTTAATAAGGCGACGAAACTTCAAGAGCGAAAGAACACGTATTATAAGATTAAAAATTTACATTTAATAATAATATAAATTTGTTATCGTAGAAAATACAAACTTGATGGCATTACAATGCCATTTTATGGCATCTACAATCCAATCATATTCTTTTTCACAAGTATTAAAAGGATAAATATACAAAAAACTATACTGACTTTTTTGAAATGGTCTCTCTAGCTTTATACTGTAACGATTGATTAAATAAAATATTCTAAATTTATTGGTGAAGATTTCAATTTTTTAAGGTAATGACGTTAAAAATTATTATTATATTTACCTAACGATATTGAATAAAGCGCAGGCATGTTGCGTGAATGATATAAACATTGAATAATTTGCAACACCCACAGTACATATGATAGTTGCTGCTATGAATTCGTACAAAAGAACAATATAGTAAAACGTACTGCTTTTTAGAAAATATTCAACGTGAAGTGGTAATTTTAATTTCATATCATCGATGACGTCGAAGATGTAGAGTAGACCGTATAAAATGAATGGAATCATTAGAAAAACTATATAAAGATAACAGACGACTGAAATGGCAAGAGCAAAAGCTTAATTGCAAAATAAAGTTATTATAAACATTCAATGTTAATAAGAAAAGAAAAAGAAAAAAAAAACATTATGTATTTTTGGTGTACCAACGTGCGATTGACGTCAACAATAGTTTGCTTTCATTGGCGTACTTTCGCATTATTGTTAATTCTTGTTGTTCTGTTAAATCATTCAAATCGTATCTAATACGATGAAAAATAGTTCTTAGCTGAAAGACAAACGTTATTTCATTTTCTCTTTATTTTTTTATATATCGTCATAACGAATGCAATCCACAACGAATGCATAATTAATGCAAGAAATTCATCAAGGACAAATAATTAATTAAATATACGAACTCTGGTGGAATTGTAGATCATATTACAATAACACAGGAAGAAAGTTGAGGTGGGCAAAAATGTTTGCAACAATTCAATAATCAAATCCATTTTCAACTCCATTGTGAGAAATATGACAGTCTAAAGTTAATGATAAATTTTTCTCTTACGATTTTTTAAAAATGAAGATCATTTATTATTAATGGTAATATAATAATTCGAACATCTTTTTCAATAGACTATACTTATAACATTTAAAATTTTAATATCTCTCAGATTAATGTAAAATATATCGACGTGAAATGAAACAAATTGCATGATAATTTATGTGCACGTTTGCAACGTCAAGATTTACCTGAGATAAAATGCTTATAGTTAAGATGAAAATTACGAAAGTAACACGTAACAATCGTTTCGATAATTTCTGATAAGGCCATAAACCAATAAGCGCGAACAATCGATGATTGTAAAGGCAACAATATTTTCTGAAACGATCTGAAGCTCTCAAAGTCATATTCGCATCTGTTCAATGATTAAAAAATTTACAGTCGCGCATGACTGCAATCCCCTTAGAGTTGTTTCGTTAAATATTCCATAATAATCGTCATTAAGAATTTATTTGTAGGGGAGGATAGGATAAAAGTTACACGGAAATGAAGGAAACAATACTCCTTTACTTGATATAACTGACATTGATCCATAATTTTTCTCCCCTAATATCGATATCCCTTAGCCATACTTTTAATACTAGTAGATTTAGCATTAGTAAGAAACAGATGTACTTTCTCAGTAATTAAATGATTTGCTATAATACATTTATACTTTTCGATATTCTTTCTCTTTTAGAAGAGACATGAGCGTTAGATTAAAAGTATTGTTTATTGGCCTCCAGTATATCTTTGCATGTCGAAGTGAACGTATAATCACGGAAGGAAATTTAACAAGTGCTTAATTATTATGATATTAACAATTGTGTATGTATTATTTTTCTATATAACGTAATATAATACAAAAATTATAATATATCGGGTATTTATAAAAATGAAGCTTTACAAATTTTTATCATAAAAAGACGACAGTTTCGAGAAAAATTGCTTTGACAAGAGTTATTTGATTTCAAGGCGGTAAATGTTAATGATATTCATTATTTCTTATTTAGTGAAAGGTTTCAAGTGGAACACTTATTTTTACTTTTCTTTTTTTTTTTTTTTTAAATTAAATACACTCGATACACTCGACAAAGCACGCATTTACTGTTATGTATATAATAATTATTTCAACACACAAAATCGAGAGAATCAAATAGTAACGCGTTTTATTTTTTCACAAATATTCAATGCGAAGTGGCGATACTAATTGATACCAGCTCTATTCGTTACATTAGGATCGTATAAAATTTCGTATAGTATGTACGGAAATAATAAAAAAACAATATGAAGATAAAAGATGATTAAAATGTAATATAATTATAAGAATAGATATTATACATAAATTTGCTATAAATAGAATTTATTTTCTTATTCTTACACGCGATCGTTAATGTATGCAATCAACTCTCTTTAGTATATTTTTGCATGATCATCATTGCATTCTCTAATTTGATTCAAGCATATTTAATACGTTCCAACACTTTTCTTGAACGATAATTAATATAAAATCACATTTTGAACGATAATTAATATAAAAGCAAAGAAATAATTAATTTAAAGGGGATACGAACTTCCACGATATTGTACTTTAGTTCAAATGGAAATAACAAGACGAGAAATATAAAATTGGCTCGAATGTCTGAATCAATTTGATAAACAAGTTCATTTTAAAATCTGATCGCGACGTAATGAACGAGCATATCTTATGGTAAGTAAACGAAAAATCTTGATCGCTAAATTAGAGTATAAAAGAAACGAAGTTCGTCTTCAATTTAACCGTATCAATTTAAAAATTTTTCCATTTAATTTCTTTTATTAGCAAATTAAATATGAAAGAGAGTAATGTGTACAGTTTATTAATTAATGGGTTAAATTGATATTAAAAAAATAGGTAGGAGAAAAAACACTAGAAGGATGCATTGTTAAATTTTTTAAATTATCCATAAAATATATCAATTAATTATTAATTATATCAAGATCTGTAGTGATCACGGTGAATGGCTTGTTTTTTCATATAGTCAGCATATATTTATTCTTATAAAAAAAAAAAAAAAAATTTAAACAGATTTTTCATCAATTTTTAAATTATTCCATTCATAATTTTTTGCACTTATTAAAAAAAAATAAACGATAAAGGATATTAAGATAAACATAAATAAAGATTTTCGATATCTATGCAACGGCTTTGTGATATTTGAGAGAAAAAAAAAATGATAAAAACTTAAAACATCAGAGGCGTGTTTCATCCCCTTTTAAACTTACCCTTCACTCATATCATTAATCAATTTATTTAGATATTTTTTTTAAAAATGCATTCTTCTTTGTATCCATCAATTGATTAGCATTGACATCGTTAATGAACTTTTTCTTGAGAATAGAATGTACTGCTTTTGCTGCTTGAATGTTAGCATTTCACGTTTTCTGAATCCTTCTTTTTGCAATCCATTTTTTAAGCTTGAAATTAAAAAAAGAAGAAAAAGAAAAAAATATTATTGAACATCGAAGATGTTCCTATTGAACGTTCAAATAAATATTCCATTAATAAATATATCGAATATCTTTCTGTTAAGGCTTTCGTAATATACAGCTAAATATAATGGTAGAATGTTAAAATATTACTAAGAATTTTTACTATATTAAATCTCTGATATCTTAGAAATATTATATAACAGTATATACATATACAAATAATTTTGATACATGAAGATCTACGTAGAATGTTTAAAATACGTGACGTTTTTGACTTTTTGACTAAAACAAACAAGTTTTAGTTTTTAAGTATATTTGTTTAAAAAGAAATATAAAAAATGTAGGTACTCCTTGACAATACTATTATAGGAGAACTATATTAAACTCCAACCAGGCAACAAATATTGTTATATTTTTTTATTCAACAAATTCTGATATATTTTCTTAATGATCAAAATCACATGTATTAATTAAAAATCAAATTTCTCATTGACTCTCATTATTTTCAATAATTTTTTGTTCCATTCATAAAAAGATTTCGCAAACAGGTTGTGATCGGTGAAATAAATGACAGACATCAGTGTAATTAAATAAGAGATCTGCATTTTACAAAGCAATAAGTTACACGAGAGTTCTTACACGAAATCAAAGATCCGACTCGAGTCGTGGCTTTTTTGTTTGTTTCTTTTTTTCTTTCTATACAAACGAAACACGGTAAAAAACGCGATCCATATTTGCAATCTCGCGATTTGCAATCATGCGGAAAGCATGTAGGGATATACATATATATTTATATATAAATATATATATATATATATATATATTTGTGTGTATGCATATATATATACATATATATATATATATATATATATATATATATATATATATGTATGTATATATTTATTTTCTGGATGGAAGTAAGGCTTTTCTTTCGTGTGACGATTATTTTCTAGTTCAAAGGGTGCTCTGAGGTATATATTCTTTAAAATTCCATGTACTTTGCCATTTGACAATAGTATTAAGAGTCTCAGAAATTAAAAGTTATTTGATTTCGCTTGGAAGACTGAAGGAACGATATCGTTCGTTCGTGTAGAAGACTATAGTCGGGCAAAGTAGCACCAATTATGCGCGAACAAGAAGAAAGAAAGAAAGAAAGAAAGAAAGAAAGAAAGAAAGAAAGAAAAAAATAAGAAGATAGAGAGAAAGAGAGAGAAAACAGAGAGGAGAGAAAATGAAAAGAAGAAGAAGACACGTTCAACCACGACGTCGAAGCATTACGGGTATTATACATTTTTATTAGTTTAGCACCTACTTACTCGCTGCTATCTTTTTTGGATAAGCCGCGAGAAAAGCCGCGAGAGAAATCGTGAAAATTGTTGACTCTTGTTCGCGTACAATTATCAGGAGACTTTTTTCGCAGCTTAATTGTTAACGATACGAATTTTCCTTTCTCTCTTTGTATCTTAATTATTATAATAAGACGAATCACCGTTTCGAGTGGTTCGCCTTCTTTGATTCCCTTTCGATAATTTTTTATTTGCTATTACGACGAAAATAATACTTCAGACACTTTTATGCGACCAATCGACTTTTTCCTAGTCACAACATGTCAACGTAGAAAACACGAATATATGTATATATATATGTATGTGTGTACGTGTGTAATGTGTAACGATCGATGAACGTTTCATTTCTTTGATATTTTATTTTTCCATCTATAACGGGATTCGGTTCATTCGCAACTGGTCTTCGTTCGTGTGTCCAAAAATTTTATACGACGATCTTCTTCGATCGGTGTCTCATTAGATAATGATGCATCGTCAGAACATCGAGCCGATCCTTTTCGATCGATCGGTTCTTCTTCGTCTGCTTCGGACTCTAAGTCCGATGTTGCTCCGGATCAATCACTGAAAAAAAAAAAAATAAAAAAATAAATAAATAAATAAATGAATATACAAAGATAATGAAGGATAGAAAATTTTTCTATATAGATTGTTCTGTTTTAATCGATCCAAATGAATTATATTGAAATCATTAACGACACCAGACAATTCAAAATCTTTATATTTATAATCTAACAATCTATTCACCTTCGTTCAAATATTTTCACATAAATATTCTACTTGGATCAGATTAAAATAAAATGCCCTATATATACATATTTTTTTCCTCCATCAAATCCAACCTGTCGCTATTTTCACTAGTCGCTTCTTCGCTACAATCTAAGTCGAGTTCACCCTGTATAGCACTTTGCAAATCGTCTATTCTTTGAAGTGCTAATCTTAGATCGTCCCGAGCGACCTTAGTTTCAGCTTCAGCAGCCTCCAAAGATTTCTCTAATTCGCGTCGTGCGCGTGTCGCTTCTTGTTCGCGAGCTAACGCAGAACTCGCTTCTTCACGAGCATCGCGCAATGATCTCTGTAATCTTCTTGCCGTGTCTTGTGCCGTTTGTTCCTTTGTTCTAAGTAAAGCTGTCTCAGTTTGAAGCTTTTCGACACTCTCCTTAAGTCGTGCTATTTGGGTCTGAAAAAAAAAGAAAAATACGATATTAATAAATTTTTAAATATTAAATCAATTCTTTATTTTGTTTCATTGAGAAACGATTAAGAAAATTTTTACTTCGAGACGAGCTCTTGTTGTTTGTTCCAGTTCCAATTTACTTTCCAACTCCTTTGTGCGAAACTCTAATCGTCTCGTAGCAAGACTATTAGCAGTTGGATCACCGAGTTGTTCTACGGATTCCAATCGTTGACTCAATTCTGATAATTGATCTTTTAATGACGACTTTTCTGCTTCGAGTGCCGCGATTTGCACCTGAGCTTCTTGTAATTGTGCTTGTTCTGCTGAAACTTGTTGAACAGCAGCTCGATACTTTTTCAATACCTTAAAAAAAAAAAAAAAAAAAAGTCAAATCAAATCAAATCAAAATCAATAAATATTTTTACAATTTACTATTTATAAATGTTAAATTACACTGTTTTTATTCTTAAGTATTAAATGTTAAATAATATGTAATTAAAAGTTAATACATGCAAGGTAACTTACTTCGGCAAGTTCTTCTTCATTTTCTTCGAGCTGAGAGAGGAGTTCCGATCGTTCACGATTAGCAGCATTAGCACGATCCTCGGCTTCGGAACGTAGTCTCGTAGCTTCCTCCAAAGTAGCTTGCGTCTCATTCAATTCTTGTTCCAAAGCTTGTTTAGCTTTGACAGCTGCTGCTCTGGCACATTCAGCGTCTTCCAATTGGTTTTTCAATTGTCTCAAAGCTGCTTTACCAGTCGAATCACCTTTCGATCTTTCTAGCATTGTTTGGGCATCCCTCAGCAATGCTCTTGTTCTTTTTAGATCTCTTTTTAATCTTTAACATTTCAAGAATAAAAAACAAATTGAAATAATATACATATAATATTCAAATGAAAAAGATTTAAATAAAACGCTATTTAAATATAACTAAAAATAATTTTTAAACAAAACGAACCTTTGTGTTGTTTCAGCATCTACAGCACGATCAGCCCTATCCTGTTCTTCTATGGCTACCAATCTTCGTTCGAATTCGTGTTTTTCTCGAAGAAGTATCGTTCGTTCCTCATGTTCGTTTTCCAATTGAGATTCCAAAGCTTTTACCTTTTTAAGGGCATTTCCACGTACATCTTCCAGTTCTTCGTCACGTTGCTGCATCTCCTTTCGCATCTCTTTACGTTGTTGTTCAATACTCATCTCGAGTCTTAATTTTGCCTGTTCAAGCAGTTGCACCTGTCCAGCCAAATCATCTAGTTCTTCTTCTTGATCCTTTGCACGTTTTTCCAACTCGTGTTTCGCTTTCTTCAATTGAGCAACTTCTTCTTCTGTTTTACCACCGAACGTTAATTCTTCCAATTCTTGACTCAACGTACGAAGTCGTTCTTCTTTCAATTCAATTTCTAATTTTGCATCCTACAAAAGGACGACGTATTCAATTGATTTTTATTTCATACATACATTATTTATTTAATACCAGTACTTTTTGTTGGTATGATACTTACACTCAAGTTTTGTTCTATCGTAAACTTCTCAGCAATCGTAATCTCTTTTTCCCGCGCTAATCTCTCTCGTTGTGCTTTTTCTTGCCTGAGATCGTTCATCAAATTTTGCGTTTCCGAATCAAACCTGAAAAAAATTAAGATTGCCGTTAGTCATTTAACAGATTTTTTTCAGATTTTAACATACAAAATTATTTTTTTATTAATTAATATCTGCCCACATCTATGTCTTTATATTCTTAAAATTTCTTGTAGCTCTATCACCTGATCATCCTATATCGTATACAAAATCCCTATTAAATTCATCGATATTAACAGTGAAGTCGAAAATACTAAAGGCGGAAATAGGACATGTATGTCAAAGTATTAAACAACAATGAATGAACGTGATACAAATGGTAACAAGATAAAAGTACTCAAAGATGAAGAAAAATGATTCGGGGAATATAATATCTTCGAATTTACGTTAATCATAGTATCCAACTATTTTTACTATCACCCATCGCGATTTATAGCCAAGCTGGATACGATCTCAAAGTCTGGCAGGGGTGCCCTCGCGGTGCTATTGGCCTGGCGCCAAGCCAGAAACACTTGTTGCTACGGAAGAAATGAGAATAGAGCGAGCCACCTCCCAATACTAGTCGTCTTTCGTCAAAGTATTAACAGAGAACGGAACGCATCAGCGGAAAACCCAGATACGATCTTCTGCAAGTTCTTTATTTTTCTCGGCTTTCCAACTTCGTGGAAATTCTACAAAGTAGAATCGGGACAATTTACGAGCTGTTAAGTTCCTGTGTTATAACTGACATCAGAGTGCTTTTACTATTATTATAATCGTTACAGCTATTGTACTAATCGTTATTGCCCAGCCGCGCACGATCATTTTCGTGAATTCAAACAAACCAATAACTAATACGTTAAAAGCATCGCTTTTAGATTGTTCAGAAACATGGAAATCAGGTTCTAACTCACTTGCGTTGTTTCTTCTCCAAAAGATTATTTCTAGCGGTTTGTTCTTCCAACAGCAATCTTAGGTCATGCATTTCACCGTTTAACTTTTGAACTCGGCGTTTCCATTGACCTACGACCTGACGTTGTTCTTCGACTTCTTCATAGGCATCGGCTAGCTGAGGATATAAGTAACAAGACTCGATAAGACACATACAACTATTATCTTGATTGAATGTTTCTTTAGTTGAAGTCATGAAAGATGAGAAAACGTACCTTCTTCTCCAATTGCTTCTTTAGACCAACCAATTGTTCGAGATCGTCTTCGTGCTGTTGAGCCATCTTTCTCTTGGTAAATTCGAGTTCACGAATAGCATGTTCGTAGCGTTGCCTATAGATACCACCATCTTCGCCATCTTCACCATCTGACGCGACGCCGTTCAAATCAGCTGCTCTCGCGTACAATAATTCCATTTCGAGTCTTTCAGTAGTCTGCTGGAGATTCTTATTGGCCTCGGTAACATCTTGGAGTTCTCGTTCTAATCTTAAACGTTCCGATGTTTCTGCATCGATCCTCTCGGCTGCTAACGTAGAGGTTGAGTGTTCTTCCGCGAAGTCAGCCGTCATTTCGCTCAACTGAAATAAAAAGAAATATTCGTATATTACATTCGTATATTACAATGTAAAAAAAATATACTCTTACGTATAAAAAAATATATGATAATTATCTTCATCCGATATTCATATAATCGCAAAGACTTATTTCGATATGATAGTAATTCCAAATTAAATCAGAGTTTACATTTGAAGAAATATTCATTTTTAACAATTGACTTGGGCTGTTCAAAGGTACCTCATTCCCAGGACCATCTGACAGTGTCCTATCTTCCGAAGCTCTAGAAATACTCCGTCTTGATGAGGGACTCTTAGTCATACTGGAAGACCTACTGAAGTATTGATACCCTTTGATCATGATATTCGTAGCACTCTGACTTCTTCCCATGTACGTTCTCGAGTTGTTTCGTGAATTATTGGAGATGGATATACAACTCTCATCCAAATCTTCCTTATGACCAAGACTTCGCCATTCGTCCATAATATGATCGGTACGTTTAAGAAATTGCGATATTCTATTAGAAAGATAAGAGGAAGCTGTGGCAGGTTCAAGATGAGAGGCCGTAGGTCTGAAGGATTGTCTGACTCGTTGCTTATCACAGCCCAGAACGAAGTTAAGACTAGCATCAAAGACGACAGGTGCTTGCTCTTTCGAGGCAACATCCTCGTTGGGCAAGGAAGCTACGCTGTTTTCACGTGGAAACGTTCGACGTGGTGGTACGGAAAGTGACGTTGAACAATCCAAGCGAGAATAAGCTCTGGAGGAAGTTAATGAAGGTGATCTGGTGGACGATCTAGCGCGATAGGATAGACTAGAAGAGAGACTATTAGAAGGTGACGGACTTCTCGTAATCGAATTTAAAGTACTAGCAATGTGTAATCTACTACTTGGTCTTTTGGTATGATTGACGATAGGTGGTAAGGGTGGTCTCTTTGCTAAGTTCCCAAGACATTTACTGGTACTCGGAGAATTTATCAAGTTTCTTTCAATCGATTCATCTTTCTTATCCTCCGATATACCATCGACGTTAGATTCGAGCAGATTGTGACTGTTTGATGTCATGCTTTCCGAGAATGTTGACGATGGTACCGACGGCATTTTGACAAACCGTTTTTCCTCTTTTTTTCCAAATTAGCTAATCGTTTAAATAAGATCACAATGAATCTTGCCGTTTACGTTCGATCTTTGTGTTTGCATGTTGCTCTAAGTGAGAACTCTTCCTTTTCTTGCAGAGAGCTCTCATTTGAACGGCACTCGATCGTTCGATTACGTGTCGAAGAGTCGCATCTCGTTTGCCGGATTGCGTAACGTCGAACAACTACACGCCCGTATCGAGAAAGCGTCACGGTGCGACTGGCCTCTTCCTGGGTCAGCCGATCCGCAAAGAGAGAAAGAGAGAAAGAGAGAGAAGATACGCGTCCAGGGTGTCTGTGTGAGGACGTAGCGAGGGAGGAGGAGAAGGAGGAGGAGGCGGTCACCTCCGAGTTATTCTAAGTGAAAGAGCGAGCGAGTGAGCAAGCAAACGAACGAACGAACGAACGAGCAAACGTGGAGGCAAGGAAGAAGAGGATGAAAACGTGCGACCAGCCGAATCTCTGGCTATTCGCCAACTTCTCTTCGGGGATTCGTGAGAAAAGAATCTGAACGTCGATCGTTCGAGCTGACCCACGTTCAACGTTAAGTCTTAAAAAAATATTCAAATAACATGGCAAATAAGTGGGCATTACCAATTGATTCGCAGTTGATTAACATACTTCCAAGATATATTAAGAATTTATTATCGACAGTATATCATTTATAAAAGTTCTCTATGATTCTATTTAAATTCATGGGTGCCCATAGTTGGTCTGATTTATCGAATAAAAACATTGACTGTGATACTGCTCTAGTTACATATTCATTATAAACATTCAAATTGCCACATGTCCTAATGTTGGCACCCATATTAATAGGTCTAACTGTACGATTTTTCACGGATCGTTTGATTTTATCCCAGATATCCTGAATAAACGGACTATGCTCTATTGGTTTCTCTCGACATACATCTGCTCGACTACAACCAACTAGTGTAGCAAATGCGCAACATTATACAAACTTTATATCCTCGAGTGTAGGCGTTTAACGATGCGGAACATATGCTTCCGTTTATAAAAATTTGTTTCATTTTTGAAGTAATAAAAGCATCTACTTCGATTTTAATTTCGTCACAAGATTCCTGTGTTAAAATTTTCAATGTTCTATAATCGAAGAACGAATAGACTTTGAATTAGACATGACTATGTGATTAAAGAATCGTCGTTAGGTCCTCCTATCTAAAATTCTCAACATTTTGTAATCGAAGAACAAATAGACTTTGAATTAAGTGAGACTATGTGAACCAACTATCCTCATTGGATTCTCTCTTATCTAATCGATGTATTATATATTAGATGCATAATCAAGATGGACGTTAGTTTCCAAAATTGTGTGCTAAACACATCCGATGAGTCACTATAACGATATTATAATTTCGACGTGTAGGTTTATGTGGGTCATAACCGAGTCGTACCGATTCGTTATGTACCTCATTTACTTGGACTTTTAATCCAATCCGTGAGGCTGGTATATTGTGGTACGCATCGGAGCGTACAATTAACCTAATTATACGATTCGCATGTAATGAACGGCTGAACGGCAGACAGTTTTCACTAACCTAAACCTAAACCAGTAATATGAAGAGAACTCGTTACTACTTCGACATATCGCTAACATCTTCATTAACAATTGCTTGATATTAACCAAGGAGTTGAGAAAGTGAAAATCTTGATTAGCATGTGTAGTAACAATTATTACCTTCGAGTATATTCCTGATGAGAGTAAGACAAATGATTTATCAAGATCAGGCTTAGAAAATCTTACTCACCTTTGCCTCGAGTTTATCATTATCATGCTTAAGATGATTCCGTTCCTGTTCGAGCCTCTCAACTTTCGCCCGAAGTACTTCAAGTTCTTCCTGTTAGCAAGAATATAAAAAAAAAATATGAGAAATCTATGCGAATAATATTTTTATCGTGGTAAAACGTCTAAATGAAATTAAATGAAATTCAATGATTATTAGGGTAATTGAAAACACAATACAAGCATATATCTATGTATATACTTGTTTATGTATGTTTGCGAAGGAGACATTGCTAAATGGAGATGTTGGAGGGATAAGTTTACTCATATACACACATGATTAACATTTTTTCTCACCGTTCTCGCCTTTAACTGATCCTCGGTCCGATGAACATTTAAGAGAGGCGCGACTTTCACGTACAATCTCCACCATGGCCATTCTCGCACCGACATCAGCTTCCTCACGTTCCTTTGAATACATCTCACCGCGAGGTCTTGCAGCTGTGAGAAGATAAACAACATTTTATTACATATTATGTAAATGAAAAATCGTTGAATGTTGCAAACGTATATGATTCTCGATCAGTTATGGGTCAAGATCAACAACATCCAGTACTATACGTCAATGTATTAAATTATGGATATGAGAAAAAAAAGGAAAAGAAAAATGAATAAAAATGAAAATATAGGAAAAAAAGATGAGTAACTGAAATATCTTTGCGATAATTAGCTTACTTAAGCAATTAAAAAATTTATGTAATTTGGTTATCTTTCACGAATCTATATATTGAATATCTGCATATATATATATATATATATATATATATATATATATATAAAATAAATAATGTAAGTTTTGTTAATTACTTTTATATCAAATTTGCCGATTACTAAACGGAAATTATTTTTTTCATAAATAGAAACATTTGTAGCTTTTTGTTAACATGATATTTAATTACATTGTTTTACTAATAATAATGAAATACTTAAGTAAAGATTATTATTAGAAACAGGACTTAATAGGATTTTGTTATTGAAAGTGCAGTAGAAAAGTTATGACAAAATACTATATCAAACTCGTTAAAAATTATCGATTACCTTCAATGTGTTAAGTTTTCGGCGAGCAAGGTATCCTCTGCATCGAGCTTGAAGGAGGATAATATGTCCAGTGAGCTTCTCGTCTCTCTGAGCTTCTAATCTTTCTAAGGTTCCCGATCTGAAGAATATCTGTATAAAAAATAAAAAAAGATTAAAAAATAATGTCGTTAGATACTAGTAAATCACTGTAAACTATTGGATAATAAACGTTCAATAAGACTTGCTTTTACGACAATTTGGCAAATTGATAATGATTAGAAAACGAGATTAAATTGTAGAAAATTATATAATTGTAATTTTACTATTGGCACGATGGATCAGTATTAAATAAACACTTACGTAGTTTTATATTAACAGATTCAAAATATTAAGAGATAATTTATTTTGAAGTTTCAATAACGTATTAAGCGAGCAAAACAAATTGAAAGACATCTGGCATTTCGTCAAAAGAGACATCTCGTGATACAAAATAACTTGTTATAACTATAGGAGAATTAATAAGTATTCATTATTCATAGCGAAGATCATTCGATGTAAAAACAATACGATGTAAAAACAATACGATGTAAGAACTTTATGCCAGTTGTAATATGATATTTCCTGATAAGAAAAAAAAAATATCGTTAATTTCGTGATGCAACGATCATCCTCGTTAGTGAATTGATAATTAAATTTAAACATTTAAAATCGATTTAAACGTTAAACGCTAATTCAAATCTTTCGAGTTAATCAACGAGTGCTATTTGACACAATTGATTTTACGATGACAAACCGACAATTCGATAATATCGATTGTTAAGCAACCCTGGACAGACCTGTCTACCAACGTTGGAACCAGTCGAATGTGCAGATCTGGGAGTTTTCCAAGAATCTCTAGATACTTCGTATCCATTGATAGCTTTGGAAACGTCCTCTCTGCAACTATCGATGCTACTAGCTTCGCTGGATGCCGAAGGATTATTTTTGGTAACCATAACGATCTCCTTTTTTTCCGAACGAACGAATCTGCGTACGACATGGGAAGATGAATCAAAAACACCGATAGTACGATCTTCCTCGTTACGTGGTATTTCCTCAAAGAATGATCCTCGTTCTTTCTCAAAGCTACCACGGAGTTGTTCACTCTGACCACCATCTTTCCACTCAACTTCATTTTCGTTACTAATGTGTCCGCTATCTTCTGAACAATTACCATCCGACACGTAACCGTTACTGTACTCATTGGCATTCTTCGATTCTTTATTATTTTTTTTCAAGTTCGACTCTATCGAGGAATAACCCGGTACTAAGTTGTTCTTTGTTTTGATCCATGGATCCCGGGAGTTCTCGTTTGTCGTTGACGAAGATTCAGCGTTTTTACAATTAAAGAAATTAACCAAATGTTCGATCTCCTTCGTTCTCTTCCCTAAGAGCTTTTTTTTATTATCTAATGTATCATTCGAGATTACGATTTTCTTGATTTCTTGTTTTTCTTCTTTGATATCCCTTGATTGTCGTTCCCAATTACACCTGAGTTCCTTTATATTTCCAGTGCTTTCCTTTTCGATCGTCGTTTTATCCATTTTCTTCTTATCACTATCGGATAATTTCATTTCGTTACTTACCGGAATTTCTCGATTCTTTGACGATTTTTCGCTGTTTTCGAGATCGACACCGTCAACTCGATCGACGGAATCGATCATTTCTTTTATCTCTCCTTTGTCAGTTCTGTCCATGGTCGTTGGCCCGTTATCATTATCATCATCATCCAATTCAGCCATCAAACGAGCTGCTCGTTCCTCGAGATTTGTTCCAATTCGAGACGAGGACTCTTCCTTATCTAAAACTCTTTCACCAATTGCCTCTCGACAATTCTCATAAATTCGTTCGTCGATGGAACGATCGAGATCTGGCTCGATAACGTTCACGACGTTCGTTTTTGCAAGCCGAAAAAGCGTCGACTCACCACTCCGATCTACCTGCGATAGATCGGCGAGAGATCGACCCAAGTTAGATATTCTACCAGCCAATAGTGGTATTTTACTTGGTCTTGAGCACAACATTGTACTTAATGGCATATTCCTCTTGGACTGATTATTACTATAAACTTCCATCTTCGAAGACGATTGGACGTTCCACATGCTGATCGATCTGTTCATACTCTGTCTCTTTTTCGTCAGTTCATCTTTTTTATTCTTCTCATTAGGGATCTGAACAACCAAGGAATTCGTCTCTTTCGGTACGTTCATTAAACTGATCGAACGATCAAGATTCTTCCTTAGGGCTTCCGGCTTTTTCGGTAATTTTGCAGGTGCATAAGTTAGTCCCTTTTTCAGGAGACTTCTGTCCTCCAGTATGGTACAAGATGATGATATTGATGATGATGATGATGATGATACGGTTGATTTGACGGGTGCCTTTTTTTTATCATTTTTCTGTGAGCACGTTATTTTTATTGGACTTTCCGAAATCGCTCGTCGATTCTTGCTCAATATCTGTCCTCTTGTTTTCGATATATCGACGTTCGGTGATGTAGCAACTCGAACTGTAGTTGTTTGTTCACCTTTTCCAGGTGTCCTTGAAGTCGAACGGTTAACACGAGACGTTGTCTTATTGTTGTTATTTATCGTAGTTGATTCGTTCAACCGAGACGGATTTTTCGATCGTGAATTTACTTCCTTGCTGTTGCTCGGTGACATCTTAGAAATATTCGGACTACTCTTGGCTTTGAGCAAACGCGAGCTCCCGCTACTCATCCATTTTGTAGCGTTGTCTAACATCTTTAAGGAGGCAATGTTAAAAAGATTAAAAAGATTAAAAAAAAAAAAAAAAGAAAGAAAAAAAAAGAAAAATAGAAAAAAAAGAAAAAGAAGAAAAAAAAAGAAAGAAAAAAAAAGAAAAGAAATAGAACTCTTGTAAGGGGATCCTCGTGTTTTCGATCAACCTTTTACTTATACTTTTTTTTTCCTTGTTGTTGTCACTGATAAACCGGTCTTATTCTTAACTCGTCGAATTCCATTGCTCACTTTTTTTCCCCGAATTTATCTTCTCCAACATGGTCCATTTATCACATCGGATTATTCCTTATCTCTTTCTATTTCTTTATATTTATACTAGTTTTTCAAAATGTTCGTCCTTTTGAAAGAATCGATCTGAGAGAATGAGAGATTCTTCTACGAACGAGCTGAGACTAACTTAAGTGCCGTAAAAGCTGCATAAAGGTGAGCTCGATGAGAAACGGAGACGTAACGGAAGGAGATATGCGATATAGAGAGAAAGGGAAATAAGAGAGGGAGGGGCGAGAGAGAGAGAGAGAGAAAGAGAAAAGAGATAGAGAGAGAGAGAGAGAGAGAGAGAGAGAGAGAGAGAGAATGATTATCTTCAAGCCGGTTGCAGGGATCTTCGCGCTTGGCAAGATGCGGCCAGGCATCGTTTCAATACCCGCTTATCATTTTCATTGAAAGGATAGTTTGTGTGTGTCTTTGCATGTGGATAAAAGAGCTACCGATTCAGAATGAATTTCTGTGTTATGACAAAACAAAAAGACCAAAAAAAAGAACAAAAAAAAAAAGGAACAAAAAAAAAACAGAAACAATAAAAAAAGAAGAAGAAAAGAAAAAGTAATGAAAAGATGAAGTTCTTCGTACGTATTTAAAAATTTTACATTTATATTTATTACAAAACGTTTATCATTGTCGTTATCATCGAAATTATCAATTTTTTTTTTTTTTTGTTAATATGTCCATCGTCATATTTAACGAACGCAATCGTATTTATCGCTATTGTTTATAATTATTATAACAATATTATAGTGATCGTTAACGAAAAACTATTACATTCGTCTTACAATGAAATGGTGCCTCTCTAATCGTATTTATCATAAAACATTCATCATAATCTATCGTAATTATGTATAATTACGATCACTTTCTTTGCTCGATCTATTAAAATCTATTATATTTGTAAATGTTTTTTTCGTGTAGAAAAATACATAGAAGAAGAAAAAGGAAAAGTATTACGATATAGAAAACATGTTGGATAAAGTATCGATTTATCTAAATCACTATAGTTCGTAGGAACTACGGACTTGTAGAGTTTCGTGTTTACGATAGGGATGTAATTATCCAGCACGAAGAAGCTCTTATGGTTCGTAGAATGGTATGAAGCAACACACTACGGCTTTATTTTAAAAGAAGACTTTCTTCATTACCAGCACGAAGAAGCTAAGTTATCATCGTGCGTTGAAAGGACCATCGTTATTCTTCAAGTTGCATTCAGTAAAGCTACATCTAATCTATCATCAAATACACTATAATCGTCATTAACGAGACTTTTCGCGACAACGCCTTTGCTTTCCCCGTTAATAAGTCTATTCTTCTATATACCATTTAATTTATGTATTATTCTGTAGTCTAATTAAATTGATTATGTCATTACATTAAAAGAAAGAGACTGGATATTTTTCACGGTCTATCGAACAAATTTATAATTTTTACGGATACCTTGAATTTTTGTTATGAAGAAATTGTAGAGAAAAAAAAAAAGAAAAAAAAATGAAGAAAAAAGATATCTCGATCATAATTGACTTTTCATTATCGACTCTTTGAATTTTCATTCTGAACAAATTAAGAAAAACGATATCTCAAATTATAATTGACTTTTCTCTTTCGCCAATTGATATTCTCAAAATTAATCAAAGATATTTATAAATCTTATGAATCCTTCGAACATGAATTCTAATAAATTAAGCGATGTATCAATCGCTATTGACATATTTCCTTCGCCAATCGATATTTGTTGAACATTATTGAACATTAATTGTTGATTTTTATAGAATCTAAACATGTATTATGAAAC